>NC_134881.1:46604642-46677142 GCF_041734735.1 Babylonia areolata | reverse complement strand
TCAAACGCGTCTGCGTCTTCTGCACGTCTTCTTTCATGTGGCGGGGTCATGTGTCACGTGGGCTGTTCAGCAGACATTGACAGACAACAAGGGGCTGGAGGCAGAGGTCACGCACCGCCACCACCCCCCCCCCCCCCCCCCCCTCCACCCCCTTGGCCTCTCTTTCGTCCGACCCAACTTTCTCCCTGTCCGATTAATTGTTTCTTTTTGTCTCTGTCTCTCTCAGGTTTCTTATTTTTGTTTTTTTTAAAGGGTTTATACATCCGTTAGAAAACGTTGAGTCGTGCTATGGTCTTTGATCTTACAAAGAGTAACAGTTTTTTTTTGTTTTTTTTTTTTTTAATTCTCTGTCTCAGCCGGTGTCTGTCGTCTCAGTGTCTGTCAGTGTCTCCGTGACTGTCTCCGTGTCTGTCTGTCTGTCTGTCTGTCTATCTGTCTGTCTCTGTGTGTCTGTGTGTCTGTCTGTCTGTCTCTCTCTCTCTCTCTCTCTCTCTCTCTCTCTCTCTCTCTCTCTCTCTCTCTCCGTTCCAAATACTCGCAAAAGAATAAAAACTTTGCAGTCACAAGTGAGGAGACTATGTTCACTAAAAGAGCGACAACCACATGGGCAAACACTGATCCAAACAAAACCATTTAGGCGCCTACGTAAGTAAGTTACTGCAGTCAATGATTTAGCGCGGGGATATAAACGCTTCTCTCAAACGGAAAGCCTGTAACATTTTGGAGCTGATTTATTTCCAATATATATAGATATATTCCCCAATATTCCTTCTTCTTTTTTTTCCTCGAGGCCTAACTAAGCGCGTTGGGTTACGCTGCTGGTCAGGCATATGCTTGGCAGATGTGGTGTAGCGTATATGGATTTGACCGAACGCAGTGACGCCTCCTTGAGCTACTGATACTGATACTGATCCTTGTGACGCCGGTACACATATTCAATTCTATTCTATTCTATATAGATATATATACGAATAGATAGACAGTCAGACAGATAGATAGATAGACAGATAGATGGACAGATATATAACCCCTGATAAATACTATAGAAAAATTCTGTTGGGTTAATTGTTATAAAATATCAAATGTCATCTCAGTAGCCATGAATCGAATTTCAACTTTCTCGATCTGCGTCTCTCTAAGTCTCTCTGTCTCTTTCTCTGTGTGTGTGTGTGTGTGTGTGCGTATTGTTTAACGAATCCGAATGTGCATACAAACGTGTGCGTGCGTGTGTCTTTGTGTTTCGGTTTGCGTGTGTGCATGCGTGTCTGTGTGAGTATGTGTACCCAACCCCAAAGTTGTTTTTCTCACGAAACAGAAAACGTAAGTCAGTGGATCAGCATGCAGATGGCTTCAGATTTGTTTGACCTCACATCAACAACCAGGCTGGGAGGTCACACTGATGATGACAATGATAGAGTGGGGAGTCCCTGGCTTGTTATGAATGTAAACTGTGTACGAACGTTGCTCGTGATGTTTATTTTTCTTTCTATCCTGTCATGTGAGCATAGCAGAACAGCCCGGGCCAGGTGAGGATATGAATGACATGTAGTGTGTGTGTGTGTGTGTGTGTGTGTGTGTGTGTGTGTGTGTGTGTGTGTCCATGCATGCGCGCGCGCGTGTATGTTTGTATGTCTTTCAGGTTGTGATCGAGGTGAAGAAAGGATGTTGATGCAGAAATTAATCAATTAACACAAGAAATGAGAGAACAATGATATATATATATATATATATATATATATATATATATATATATATATATATAAACAAAGCAAAAAGAGAAGAGAACAACTGTGTCTCATTCTCCTTGTCTGAGTGTCTGTCTGTCTCATTCTTTGTCCGTCTGTCTGTCGGTCTGTCTGCCTCACAGAGAAAGAGAGAGAGAGAGAGAGGCCAGGGAATTTAGATTAAAATTTGCGTTAGGTCAAAATGTGTGCAACAAAACAGTCCTTTTTTACGATAAAATAGAATAGATCGTACTGATCACACTGATATAAAATTGACCACTATAGGGCGGCGGGAACATAAGTAGATTTTGATTTTTAACGTCCAGAATCGAATGGTTTTTTTATTACTTCTGCCTGTGTGAGAGCGCCTTCCAAAGAGTCGCAAGGCAAGAACATGCGAAGGTTACGCAAGCGCGGTATAAGGGGTCGCCAGAGGAAAGCGTTCAGCGCGGTACAGTACATGTGACTGACTGCTGCCGCGCTGATGCTGATCTGTGAGCAGGTCACTGCGGCAGACAACTGATTCTGAACAGAAAGCAAGGAACAGAGCTCTTTGGGGTCAAAAGGAAACGAACATTTTAAATTTCATGTATTTTATACTGAATTGGTAGAAGACGCAAATCCGTTTTTGACTCACTTGTGTAAACAAAGTGAGTCTATGTTTTAACCCGGGTTGTTCTGTGTGTGTGTGTGTGTGTGTGTGTGTGTGTCTGTGTGTGTCCGTGTGTCCGTGGTAAACTTTAACATTGACATTTTCTCTGCAAATACTTTGTCAGTTGACACCAAATTAGGCATAAAAATAGGAAAAATTCAGTTCTTTCCAGTCATCTTGATTAAAACAATATTGCACCTCTGGGATGGGCACACAAAAATGAAAAATGAAGCCTAATTATATGCAAACTGCATTTACTGTTATATTTATATTTTTTGTATTCTCTAAACTTGGCAGTTTGATCTGATATTCTGACCCAACAACAAGAGCAGTCATTATCATCGTTTTCTGTTCAAACAGGAACTTCTTTTGCTAAGCATGGAAGTTTTATTTATTTTGCAAACGTTTTGGTGCAGATAGTAAAAAAAGGAAATTACTCTGTAATTAATGCTAGGGGAGTTAATTTGCTTTAAACTGATCTTTCTTATCTTAAACATTACATTTTGAAATTATGCTCAATACATAAAAAGCTTGGATTTTTTTTTTTTTTTTTTTTTTTAAGTGTATCACAAGTGAGTCTTGAAGGCCTTGCCTCTCTTGTTATGAATGTTTTCCAGTTTCTTACCATTCATGACATATCATAAAGAATGAATTCGGTATTATGCCAACTGCAGAGTTGAATTTACGAAGGCAGCACGGGATCATTTAGTTCGTAAGTACAATTTTGTTGATATTTTACGCAATGCACAACTTGGATATACTCCACGCTCTGCTTATTAACGTGTAGAATATAAATATCTAAATATGTGTTAATCCGGTTCGGTTTCAATTAACATTATCGGCGCTCTGTCCAGACAATAAATTCGGAAAGTAGGGAGGGCAGATGATGGCAAAAATGGAAAAGAACGGTATGAAATACATATTTTTCTTTGGAAATGAACCGGTATTTGCAAATGTGACTCACGAACCCTGGCGCAGTAGACATCGATTTAGCGTGGGATATAAATAACAATCATAATGATAACAATGGATCATAATTTTTTATTAATGATTATGTAAAACTTTGTTGTAACACGTGTAACATTGAATCCAAGTTACCTAAACTAACTTTCCCGACACAGATGTTTGAATTACTGGATTTATAATAATGATAGTAATGAATCTATCATGCGAGCCAATGCAATGCATTCAAACAAAGTCTGTGCAAAACTGTGTATTTTATTAATGACTACCTAAAACCTTATGACATATGCAACATGGAACCCAAAATACCTAAACTAACTTCCCAACCCTGGATGATTTTATTTTTCAGAAACACTGCAGGCACTCCATTTTCACATCAGTTCTCCCCAGTGTTTAACTGTTTAAATTACTACTGTTCATCTTATGGGAATTGTGTGATTTATATCACTTGACAAAAGTTTTCCTCTTTATCTGAAGAATTGTAATCAAAACACCAGGTTCTTTCTATGCGTTCAATCAACAGAAAACTGATTAGCGTTATCCTCACAGTGAACAAATATGTAGGACTGCAGAAAAACAAAATGTAATAAAAGTAAGACTATGAGAAAAAACAAAACCAAACAACAACAATAACAACAACAAACAACAACTAAAAATAAGGAATTTTACTATCTGTGTAAAGCAGAACCGAAGAACATGTGTTCTGTGTCCGAATGTGACACCTGAGTTTGGTTTTTTGAACTTGTGTGATGTAAAATGTGGCTGTTCTAATCAGTTCTGCAAAACAATAAGCGCGTAGGGACTGACGTGTTTCGGATGCAACGAATTTTTTCGTTCCACACTTCGTCCGTCTTGTGAACTGATAAACTACATCATTTCGTGATAAAACTTCACCAGACAGCAAAAGCCAGAATCTAGGTAATTTAAAGGGGAGATTTTCTACTTGGAACTTTGTTGTTTGGAACTTTTGATGCAACAAGTCTTCAACTGAAAGCAGTCTTACCGAACTACATGCGTTGACTTGGTTCGAAATCTTACGCCAGTATCCGAATATTACCGCACCTCGCCATGTCAGAAACCGTGATTGTGTCTAAACTTAATCGGATCAGAGATAAATGTACAAACCAGCCATAACTACGACGAAATTAACATACACTGTTTTTTTTTTGGTTTTTTTAAATATAGCAACCACGGAGTGCGAATGAACATACCGGAGATTTCCGTGTAACATATGTACGTTTCACACGCTGTCGGAAACAACACATTCTCTGAATCTGTGTTCAAACACACACGATTGAAGGGTATTTGTCAAACCGATTTATGCTTTCCCGCGATGAATCCACATGATTTTTTTGGAAACAGTTCTAATTTTGTTTACATGTATGTTTTTATTGGGTCGTTTACATGCACAGAAGTAACACAGAAAAGCGGAACTGAAAATTAATATGCGACGTCGATTGCATTAGACTTGATTGACGTTGATTGCATTAGAATAGACTTCTTTTTTTTTCTTTTCTCCAGAAAATGAGTGTATGTGCTGCAGAAGATAGATGTGTTGACCACCTGTTGCAAGTAAAGAACGTGTAGTGTATTCATGAATGTGCTTGCTTTTGAATGGAAAAAAAAAAAAAAAAAAAAAACACGTCAAGAGGAACGGGTTGTTCACGTCTGTCACGCGGGTTTTTTTGTTGGTTTTTTTGCGTAATATTTCAAACTTAATATACCATTTTTATTGATGATCAGTGTTTTATTGTCACAACGAATGAATTTAGATAAGGTCTGTATGTACTGGATTTTAATCAGGTTTGTACTTATTTGTTTCTGACCACTTCATGTTCAGACACATTGCCATGTCACAAAATGGTGCCGACATTTTGGATGTTTTTAATAATTTTCAACACATTTAAGACACAAGAACAAACCATATTCTCACAAAATTGTTGCAGACATTTCTCTAACGAATTGCAATTCTGATAACATGTGAAACATTTGAATAATTATTGTAAACACATGTTTATACTGAATAAGACTGAGAGACCCCCATTTTCAACAACGTTCTGGAGACTGACCCATTTTCATCTTCCAGGCAATCTTTGCTCTTCGTGACTATCGGATGCACTTCATTTTGCCACCTTCATACTCCAGCCAGATACATTTTCTTTCCCACGCTAAACTGACGTGTCTACTGCGCCAGGGTTCGTGAGTCACGTTTGCAAATACCGCTTCATTTCCAAAGAAAAATATATATTCCATACCGTTCTTTTTACATCAAGACATGATGTTGGTCGATTTTACCATCATCTGCCTTCCATGCTTTCTGAATTAATTGTCTGGACAGTGCTCCGACAATGTTCATTGAAACAAACCTAGTTAACACATATTCAGATATGCATATACTATACGTTAATAAGCAGAGCATGAAGTATTTCCAAGTTGTGCATTGCGTAAAATGTCAACATAATTGTTCTTACGAACTAAATGATCCCGTGCTGCCTTCGTAAATTCACCTTTGCAGTCGGTATAATCCGATTTCATTCTTTATGAAATGTCATGACTGGTAAGAAACTGTAAAACATTCAAAAAAAGCAAATTTGCGTTTGCAACCAATTTAGTATATAATTTAGTATATAATAGATGAAATTAAAAATGTTTGTTTCCTTTTGACCCCAAAGAGTTCTCTTATTTTCTGTACGGTATCTGTCATCTGCCGCAGTGACCTACTAACGGAGGTATAGGAATGCTTTAGCGCGGCAGCAGTCAGTCACAAGTACTGTACCGCGCTAAACACTTTCCTCTGGCGACCCCTTATACCGCGCTTGCGTAACCTTGGCTTGCTCTTGCCATGCGGGTCTTTGTATGGAGCTCTCTCATGGTCAGAAGTGTGACAAATAATTATTAAAAACCAAAATCGAATTATGTTCCCGCCCACCTAAAGCGGCCAACTTTATATCAGTGTGATCAGTATGATTTATTCTATTTTATCGTGAAAAAAAAACGGTTTTGTTGCACACATTTTGACCATTTTTGTATCTGCCCTGGACTAAGAGGGGGCGGCCGGGGGGGGGGGGGGGGGGGGGGGGGGGGTAATAAGGTCACGTGTGCAGTTGCATAATTCTCACTCACTTTGTACGCGTGTTTGCCAGTCGCCCCGACAATGTACTGTCTCTCTCTCCCTCTCTGTCTTTCTCGCTCTGTGTGTGTGTGTGTGTGTGTGTGTGTGTGTGTGTGTGTGTGTGTGTTTTAATGCCCGGATATGAATATCGATATCAGAATTAGAGGCCTGGTCTTCCTCTAGAATGGCCAAGGAATTCCACAGGTTTATGTGTCAATATAGCATGCCAACCTTCCCCCAAAACTTATGGTCAAAATGTTGTTGTAATTTCGATTCACATGACGCCAGATATAGCTGTCATTCTGTGGTGTCTGTGGAGTTCTCTCCACCCGATTTCCCGGGGCGGTTATCCATCTAACGGTCATACCCCTGAGATGGGTCTCGTTATTAAACCCGAATTTAAGAAAGCTGACAGTTTGCAACTGCGTGCCATTCTGTGCATTAACAGCAAACAAAAAGTACACAAGTTTGTGACTAGAGAAGTCGGTTCCAACATTTTTAACTTTTATTGACAAAAGGATACGGGCTGACAAGAAGAACAAAATATGATGAATTCTATACTGGCTGGAAGAAATGCCTTTTTATTGGAGCCAAAAAAGTACGGCAGTTTGTTTGCTGTTCCTATGGAAACTTCACAGTGACGTCAAAACACAACGCGATCCATAATGGTTCTTCAACAATTGGTATGAGTTTTCGCCGGAAAACCTAGTTCCCATACGTCATCCGAGGACAAGGCGCGTCAGTGCACAGACTGTATATACGTCATGGACATGCAGTTCGAAGAAGTCTGGGCGAACACCGTCTGAAGTATTTTCGATAAGTGTTGTGAATGTCGTGGACTCTTGCGCACCTTACCACATCTGTCTCCACTTGGAATGGTTTGAATACATGTTAGCGAGTGCATCGTTTGTGATGTTGTATTGGTCACGTCTCAACGCTTACTTTTTGTGTTCTCTGCACATGCATGATTTTGTTATTTGTATTATGGGTGTAATTGAATGTTTCTGATGCTAAATATTAGGCTGTTCTCCATAATTATGTAGAATTTGTAGTTATACTCGGCTTCAGTGAATTCATCCACATGATCGCTCTTCGCTCTTCGACTGCCATGAAAGAGTTTTTCTGTAGTGTGTGTCTGTGTATGTGTGTGTGTGTGTTGTGGGATTTTTTTTTTTTTTTTTCAGTTCTAAACATTGCTGAAGTCAATCAAGGCCAGTCATGATCATTATTATATAAGTAGCATGGTCACACACACACACACACACACACCGCCTATAATAATGATAATGATACACTGAGACAAACTGACAGTGAAAGAAACCCAGGTTTGAATTAGGTCACCGTCTATCCGGTTAGGGTGTGTAATTGGCTTACCGGAAAAGGCCCCATCTTTTCTGTGGCTGCCAAGATAAAACTTCCCCACAATCTTACCGTTGTCAGTTTCAAGTGCTGTGAAGGAAGCCACACTTGACGGCTGGCTGACAGCCTGCATTCGCTCTGTGTCGTCTCTCAGCTTGCTGGCTTTGTCGTTTTTATCCACGGACGTAAAATGCCCGTGGTTTCATCCCCGTTTTACCAGATGCAGCCATGTAATTTCCTGGTACTGAGTACACGCTATCAGTGCATTATTTTTACAGCGAAAGCAAGTTCGGTTTTGATTGGAGTTGCTCAATCAGAAAGTTAGAAATTATTATTTTAAAAAAAGAAGAAAGAAAAAGGAAACGAACCGAAACTATAAAAAAAAAAAAAATAAAGAACAAGAACAAGAAGAAGAAAAATAACAAACAACAACAAAAACAAAGGGAAAAAAAAAAGCTCCCCCCCCCCCCCCACCTCACACACACACACAATCGAAACGAAACTTACTATTAATATAAACACTGGAGGAAGTCGAACAAAAATATATCAGACGCAGTACGTTTATGTGTTTGAATTATGTGCCTTTGTCATATCCGGCAATAGTTACGGTACTTTTTATTTGCCAGTTTATATAACCCCTCTTTAGTACCTCATTTTCATCAGAAGCATATAAATATGTTCGTTTGTCTATTTGAGTTTGTTTCTCCAACATAATTCCTCCAGAGACAAAATACTTTGTTGATGCCAGCCGGCTCAAATGAATTGTATGCTATCGCAAGATTAGCACAATGACATGAATCTCCATTGGAAGGAGGAAAGAAACATAAGTGTTTGTGCCAGAGTGTGTGTGTGAACGGGATCTGTATTTCTTGTTTTGATCGGCTTTTTTTGTTTTTGGGTTTTTTTTGTTTTTTGAAACATGTGAACTGCATCTGGGCTGTTATCTGTTGGCTGTTGTGCCCTTGAGTGCGTGGCACCTGCAGAGGGAGAGCGTTTATGTTCAGAGTTCCTGGTTATGTGGGCCGATTACTGCCGTCTCAGATAGTTCCACAACATGGAATTGGCATTTACAGGCTGGCAGTAGACCCTACACAGTTCGTTCTCTTTCTCTCTTTCTGTCTGTCTGCCTGTCTGTATGTCTCAGTATTGTTACTGTCTCGCGATTAAATGGTCTGTTCGGCTGCAGGTCTGCGTTTCTCTCTCAGTCGCTGCCTCGATCTCTTCATCCCTCTGACTCACCCCTCTGACTGTTATGTTGAACTGATTTCCACAGCATGTACCTAGCAGGACTCAGCGGTGCTATTGATGATAGTTTTTATGGAGTGCACGAATTTCCGGTGTATCCGGGCGAAACAAGTTCATCTAGTTTGATGGAGAAGACTGTTGGCCGCCGTTCTTTCTCTGTCTCTGGACCTTGCGATTGGAATGAACTTCCTCTTTCGCTTCGTCAAGTCTCCACTCTCAGCTCTTTCAAGTCTGGCCTTAAAACCCACCTCTTCCCAAAATAGACCCCCCACCCTACCCCACCACCTTGCCTGCCCTTCCTGTCTTTAGTCTCTACAGTTTTAGAGTTATGCATGCGTGTGAATGGTGCGAAAGCGCTTTGGTTTGTCTCTGCACAAGAGGTGGGGGGGCGGGGGGGTGGGGGTGGAGTCGCCATACGGAAGGAGGGATGTAGAACGAAGACCGCGGTAAGACTGAAGATCACGTAGATCACTGACGGGCACCCAGATATATTATGACATGCATCACACTAGGGAGTTCGCAATAATGATGGTAGTGATGATAGTGTTCTGATGATGATGATGTAATACTGACTAAAGCGAATATCGGTTCCCTTCAGTACTGAAACCACGTCACGTGGATAGCCCCGGCTTTGAGATGACTGAACTGGCTGAGGGGGGAGGAGCGTAATTGAAATCAGTTCTATTTGAATAATAGTTTATCTGTATGTGATGATGGTACTTCTTCTCTTCTTCTTCTTCGTTCATGGACTGCAGCTCCCACGTTCACTCGTATGTATACGAGTGGGCTTTTTCGTGTACGACCGTTTTTACCCCGCTATATAGGCAGCCATACTCCGTTTTCGGGGGGGTGCATGCTGGGGTATGTTCTCAGTGTTTCCCGAACATTGACGTGGATTACAGGATATTTAACGTGCGTATTTGAGCTTCTGCTTGCGTACACACACGAAGGGGGTTCAGGCACTAGCGGGTTTGCACATATGTTGACCCACCATGCGCCGTTAACGAGATTCGAACCCAGGACCCTCAGATTGAAAGTCCAACGCTTTAACCACTCGGGTATTGCACCCATCATATATGATGATGATACTACTACTACTACTGCTACTGACTACTACTACTAATGAAAATGGCCCAGGATCATGTCGACGCTTTCACGAAAACACATTTTAGACCATGCACGAACGCAGCACAGCGGCGCGTGCACACTGACACACATAACAGAAACACACACACACACACACACACACACACACACACACGCACGCGCGCACACACTGACTGGCACATGGCACACACTGGTACACACACACATATGCACACTGACTGGCACACACACACACACACACACACAGATGTATGTATGTGGAGAGAGAGAGAGAGAGAGTTATATTGACCCACGACCTATGTTGTGAATGTCAGCTCCAGTTCCAATGCAGCTTTCAGCCAGGAGTAAAGACTGCTGAAAATCCCCCTTCCACCAGAACCGGGGCCCCTTCTCTCTATCTGTCCTTGAGCCCGAGGCTGTGTGTGTGTGTGTGTGTGTGAAAATCACTCTGTTCAGGACCAGCGCATGCGCGGATGGGTTTGAGTCTGACCCACGTGGTCTGACCACGCTGCTTTCACGGACCTTCCCTCCCTTCCGCACCCCCACCCCCCTCTTTTTTGAAAATTTATTTTTATTTTCATTAATATCTTTTTTAGTCACGCGGTTCATTTTTAATAAAATGGCAGATTACAGTGTCTCTTTATCATGTATTTTCTAAACAAGTAAATATTACGGTTTCGTGATTATTGACATGATAAAAGTAAAACAGAAATGGAATTGGAAAAAAAAAATCGCAAAAAAATACAAACAATTAATACCCAGCCGAGTGAAGCTATGTTTCCTGATAAAAAAAAAAGTAGATATTATTGTTTTTCAATACGTATTTGAATCTACGTTTTCCAGTTTAATCTCTCGACCAATTTCCTCATTATCCAATGCGCTCTCGCGGCTCTAAACCGTTGCACCACGTGTTTTCGTCTCGTTCTTCACCGGCAAGCGTTGCTCGCATTGCTTTGTGGGAAAAACGAGTCACACCGTCCGCCATTTTGTGCAAAGTGTTTTGTGTTTGTGGTGTCCTGTGTGTGTGTTTCACGTGGTAAATGTAAGTATTTAGGTTTATTCCGCGTACTATAGGTTCGTAAAAAAGTAGTACAGAATGCTAGCAATATTTTAGCGTGGAAAATGGAAATGTGTGACAAAGAAAATGGAAACTTTACGTCTCCTCAACATTGATCCAAATTTGCAGGGGGAGAGCCATGCCGACATTGGACATGGCGTTCCTTTACTGGCGAGATTTGATGAATAGTGTGGCGGTCAGTCAAGATCCACGTTTTTTCAATGTGGTGGACGTGTTGAAAGAAAACATTAGAAATTAAACAGTGGTAATGAACAAAATTGTTGAAATGTGAAGATTACGTTGAGAATACTATATTGGATAAAACAAAGAACGCAATAGTCTGAAAATTGGGATCGTTTCACGAATCCGGTCGCATTCATTTCATTGTCTCATTTTGCGGAACGGTGTCACGCGCTGAGTCTCGTGGATTTTTTTTAATACTTAATTTATTTCATCTCGATAATTTAATGTTATAAAATTTAGGACTGTCATTTATGCTTGTATATATATTCTGTTTATTTAATAGAAAAAAATACATTAACATTTTATTCAACTGTTCGATAATCAACTGTTCAAGGAAAATTTCCGTATCTGTTGTGGTTTCACATGGCCCAGGATGTGGCAGTTTCTCACCCTCATCCCCATGTATAATGTAGGAAAGTGAACTTAGGTTGAAATTGCCAGAAAACTTACTTTGATTTTATTGCACTGAACTGGAATTATTGCCAACTGATCTCAGTAATTCAAATCATTGCCATTTGATTTTGAGAACTAGACCAAGCCTATTCGGACATTATAAAAAAAAATTACCTCTTCTTAGGCCAGTTGGTTGAAAAACTGAATAAGTTCTGTACACACTACACTTCTAAGACAAAAATCGGAGAAAGGTATATCATAAAGAAATTCTGAACTACTTTGCATGGTGTGTAAACTGCTGTGTTTCTCTTGAATCTGTATGTGTGGATAAGGTGACACTCATGATAGTAGTCCGCAATCGTGGTATCCGACCATTTTATTATTCAGTTAACGAAATGGTCATGGATACTAAAATTATTTTAAGCTGGCTGGGAGCATTATCCAGCAATTTTGTAAATTGGATACCTAAAACGGCCCAGTGATCGACACTTGTGGTATCAGTGACCACTTTCGTCAGCATCAAAATGGTGGGGTGCTGTTTCCCTCTCTTGGTGCTCAGCTTCAAACCTTAGCATTTGCATATTACATGGAGAGATAAGAAACGAGCACGTTGTCAGATTATCTTGACACCAAATTCACCTCTGGGGGTATATTAAACATGTGCCAGAAGCAGTATGACATCGTGGTCTATCATTATTGCCTTGCAGTTTGGTCAATCTAACCATTACTTTTGCACCAGAAACTGTAGTCGATGATTTCAGTCATTAAAACTCCTTTTTCTATGTGAAGATAAACATTATGTATGGCCAGATCTGCTCGGGCAGAAAATTCTGACTGGCGCATATATAGAACAAATGCCCAGTTCAATCAAATACTAAGACAGGGACTGAAACTGCCTCCAGATTGCATGCGCAGTAATGTTGGCCTTGTTACAGAAGTGAAAATTTGGAGAGGATTGACGTCTTTGAAGTTAATGCAATGTCTACACTGATACAGTTATGTATTTGACAGGGATCTTGCCATTGAAATAGTAAAGGAATATCTGTCGACAAAGAAATAGTCATTCGCATTACTTTTGATCTGTGTCCAATGCTGATGTACATCCCTGCATTGTCAGTTTGCAATATCTACACCTAAAAGGTCACAATAGACCGCTGGACAGATCCATGCTTGCATGATTGACTGAGGCACATCTATGATCTGTGCTCTCAAAGTTGATTGGCTCTCTGAAATTGCTTGCAACAAAGGCAATCGAGAGAGGCAGAATGTTTGAAGCAGCAGTTTTTGTTGGTTTTTTTTTTTATCCGATCTTTTGCTTCATATTTTGTTTTCTATTGAGCATACAATGGACTGTGTGACACCAAATTGTGCAGTTTGGTTAGAGCATTGGAGGATAGCACATGTTTGCTGCTTTTGTCTATGTCCATCGCCTTTGGCATTGCTTACTACTTTGATGAAAGTTAGATGCGCATGCGCAAAATCCAAGATGGTCTATTTGTGGTATCTATACCCAAATGGACATGGAAATCAAAATAATGATCAGTGAGAATTATTTGGAAATTTTCAAGCATCGATATACTAGATATATAGCATTGTTTATCGGTCTGGATAGTGTGCACCCACAAAACCAAAACCACTAATAATTTGTCATAGTATTGACAGTTTGTAGGTTCAGAGGTGACATTTTTGGCTGCTTCCCCCTTGCAAACATATCATCTGTATAATTCCTATTGTTGTTCACCATAAGGTTGTTAAAAAGAAAAAGGTCTACAACTTCAGAAACAAGTTACCTTCGTATATAGTGAAACATCCAAATAGATCTTCGGTTAAAGTTATTGATGTTTTGTTTTTTTTAAATAAATTTTTGATAGTGTTGAAAACAGTATCAACAGATAATCTGCAAGAAGAAAAAATGAAATAAAAAAAATGTTTAAAAACGTCATGCCCAAAAATGCTGCAAGATGTTGCTTAGTAAATTTATCATCTTGGTGCTTATTTTTCAGCTGCAAGTGTGCAAGCCCTTATGACGGCTGCATTACAGTGCATACTTAGTCCCTAAGCTCTTGACAGCATGCATTACAGTGCACATTTAGTACATTAGCTCTTGACAACAGTCGTTCAGAGTTGCAGCCATTTATGGCCAAGTGATTTTAATTTCTGATGCATTCCACAAAGCCAAAACATGGAAGAGAGGCTGAAGGACTGATCAAGTTTAGCACCCTTTTTGCCAGTTTGTCCCTGAGCTGTGCTGCATCAGGTTCACTCTATTGTGAATCTAGAGTCAAAATGTCAAGCCCTGTTCTTTTTCAAAATACCAGTAAGATTATAGTAGCAGTGACGATTTTCAGAATTGCATGCTGCATTGCTGGTTCTGTCCAGAGGTCCAACCATCTCCCACCACCCTTCCCCCCCACCCCTTCAACCTTGTCAAAATTTATTCTAGTTATTTCAATTCATATTTCATCAGTATTTAAGTTGCTGATTTTGATTAATTAGTATGAAAGTGAATTGACTAATTCCTGTTGTGTGATCTTACAGCAACACAAGCAACATCAACATGAACCCCTCAACGCAAGTCAGCTCCCAGACAGAACCTGACCCTGATTCCATCAAGATGTTTGTGGGTCAGATCCCCAGGAATATGGATGAGAACGATCTCCGGAAGATGTTTGAAGATTATGGACCAGTCTACAGTCTCAATGTACTTCGTGATAAGAACACAGGACAGAGCAAAGGTACTGCATGATGATAATTTATATTTCACTTTCATATTTTTGATAGAAAAGTGTTCATATTCTAAGATAATTACATGTGAAAAGAATTGTCTTATTTCGGGAATTAGTACTATTCAGCAGAAGAAAAGGATCAACATAGTCTCTGACATGCATTTTTTGTAAGTGTGGGTCATTTGTTTTCAGTATATTTCAAATTGAATCGCAGACTGAATATTCTTTATGTTTTTGATTATTATAACTAAGCATGGCTTATCTTTACACACCATGGTTTGTCAAGATACTCATTGTATGTTTCTGTTACAGGTTGCTGTTTTGTCACATTCTACACACGGAAAGCAGCATTAGATGCTCAGAATGCCCTCCACAATATAAAAACAATGCCAATGGTATGTTGAAATTCTGAAGTTTGTTCTGCTGTGCATATGGTTACGTTTCAAGAAAGGGAGGAAGAAAAAAACAACACAGTAATGTTGAGAAACGTGTACTGTCATACACATTAGGTGTTTTTAGCGACCATTGGAATAATTCTTTT
The DNA here is from genome assembly GCF_041734735.1 of Babylonia areolata. NCBI lineage: Eukaryota > Metazoa > Mollusca > Gastropoda > Neogastropoda > Buccinidae > Babylonia > Babylonia areolata. The sequence goes on along the minus strand of NC_134881.1, from coordinate 46,662,020 downwards.
CAATGTTCAAAGATTTACAATTCAAGTCTTTGGATTTTAGGATGGGCATTGACCCTGTTCAAAACAAGTTAATCCAAAATGTCATGGATGCAACAAAATGATGTACTCTGTATAATGGAGTGGAGTGATAGCCAAGAGGTAATGGTCCGTCTAGGAAGCGAGAGAATCTGAGTGCGCTGGTTCGAAGCACGGTTCAGCCACCGATATTTTCTCCCCCTCCACTAGACCTTGAGTGGTGGTCTGGACGCTAGTCATTCGGATGAGATGATAAACTGAGGTCCCATGTGCGGCATGCACTCTGCGCACATAAAAGAACTCACGGAAATAAAAGGATTGTTCCTGGCAAAATTTTGTAGAAAAATGCACTTGATAAGGAAAATAAAACTGCACGCAGAGAGCAGCCCAAATTTCACCCAAATAAATCTGTTGTGATAAAAAGAAATGCAAATACAACTAATTGTACCCCTTGTGAACACCTACCTGCGCTGACTACTTGAATTTATTCTGTTATGTTAAGACGAACTTTGATATGTTATAATTTGTTGCAGTTTGTGCTTCACAAATGGCTTACTAAGTTACTTAATAAGTTATAAGAGGATGCTTACAAGTTTGTTGCTTTTGCAAAGTTTTTTTTTTTTCTTTTTTTTTTTCAGATGCACCACCCTGTTCAAATGAAACCAGCAGACAGTGAAAAGCGAAATGGTGAGCTCAACGGTGAGATGTTAGGCATAGTTTTTCTTCTTCATATTAAGTTACTCAATGAACTCTAGAAACCAGAAAAAAAACAACTTGAAAACGTTTGAAAACTGGGGAAGTCTTAAGACCAGCATTTAGTACATGTATTGCAGGAATTGTGTCAGAAAAAATCTTGTTTACCAGGTAGTACTGAATGTTCCACTGACTTTGTGTATGAATGATTCACTGAAGAGAAAGGTAGCAAGCAGCGACCCGGATGTTGGAAATGCTTTGATGATAGACCCCATGTCTTTCTTTTTTTTCTTTCTTTTTGTATGTGTGTGAATCAACGAAGTAGACATCCAGAGTGGGAACTTGGTAAAACACAGATTGGAAAATTGTGAAGTGTTCAGTCATTGATAAAGTATAAAACACAAAAGTTGGTCGAAGTTACAACATTGTATTTAAAATATCAGTTGATGTGTAGAGATGCCACACTTCTTGGTGAAGGTGTTGCTTTTTTTGCTTTTTTTTTCTCTTTATGATCTGTATTTATTTATTTAGCGGCTGATATTAATCATGATGACTATCTTATCTTATAATACTGATGGTTCCTTTTTTGTGTGTGTAATTTTTTTCCAGTGGAAGAACGAAAACTGTTTGTGGGTATGCTTAGCAAGAAGCTGAACGAGAATGATGTTCGGATGTTGTTTGCTCCCTTTGGAACCATTGAAGACTGCACAGTTTTGAGAGATGCAAACAGCACATCCAGAGGTGAGGGTTACAGTGTGTTACTTCTACAGGCACTTGAAGAACCTAACACACACACACACACACACACACACACACAAAGTAAGAACACATCACTTTCACACATGGCAGCAGATAATGATTATTTTTGTACAATTTAAATGCTAAGAACATCTGACATGTCAGTATGATGCCTCAGAGTGAGTCAACGTAATCGTGATTTGCCAGATGCTGTAATTTGGCATGACTGGCTGAAAATGTGATGGGTGAGTATTCCAAGAGGCTCAGTATGAACATTTTTTGAAACTGCTCTTGTATGGGCATGAAACTACTCTTGTATGGACATTTTTTTAAATAATAAGGTTTTGAAATAATGGATAAAATTCTTCTTAGGTCCTCGTGAAGACTGCTATTTAGCTTTATACTGTCAGGCACAAATTTATGTGTGATGACGATATATATATATATATATATATATATAATTTTTTTTTTTTTTTAATTCACTATTAAGTATTTCACTTTTATAACCTTTAGATGTTTTGATTTGTTTCTGTGAAAAAAATGTGTTTGTGCAAAAATCTTTTTGTTTTCATGTTCTAGGTGTTTCTGTGTAGAATTTTATCTAGTTTGTTTCTTTCTAAAAGTGATCAACTGTGTTAATTGTGGGCCATTTATGTGAGAATGTGCCTTTTTTATTGTCAGGTTGTGGATCATTTATGTTTTAACAGATTGTGCCTTACGTTTATGTGTCAGACACGTGACAGTACTTGTCTCTGTGTACTTACATGTGTTTGGGGAAAGGAAAAAAAGACAAGACGTGAAAAAATACAGATGATGTGTGTTTTGATGTGTGTGTGTGTGATGTTTTATCTGGAGGCTTACGTGTGGTGTCTTGTCTTTCAGGCTGTGCATTTATCACTTTTGCCACCAGGCAATGCGCCATGAATGCTATCAAGGGTATGCATCACTCCCAGACTATGGAGGTACGATGTCCCCTTAACGGGGGCTGGGGGTAGCCAGCGTTCACCTGTCAGTCTGTAGTGTCCCAGTTTGTCAAAAGACCGGGTCTTTGGTAACGTCTGTGTTGTGCTGTAGATGTGCTGTGGCTCTTGCGGAAGTTTTTTGTCAGTATTCAGGGTTTGTTGTCCTCATTACTTTTTCTTTTCAACCACATCAGAGTGAAAACGCTGTGTAGGTTTTTAACTTTTTAAATTGAAAGCTTTCAAATAGCCTGAAGTCTTTTTTTTATTGTGTTTGTACATTGTACTGTTAAAATGTTGGACATGTGGCATTGTTGATATGTAGCCTGTTGAAGTCATCATGAATTGTGTTTGTACATTGTACTGTTAGAAGGTTCATCATGTTGCATTGTTGATATGTAGCGTGTTGAAGTCATCATGAATTGTTCTGTTTGTACATTGTACTGTTAAAATGTTGGACATGTGGCATTGTTGATATGTAGCCTGTTGGAAGTCATTATAAATTGTTGTGTTTGTACATTGTAGTGTTAAAAGGTACGACGTGGCATTGTTGATTCGTAGCCTGTTGGAAGTCATCATAAATTGTTGTTTGTACATTGTACAATTAAAAGGTAATACATGTGGCATTGTTGATACGTAGCCTGTTTGTAAATGTTTTATGGGAATAACTTTTTTCTGGAGATATGGTATTCTTTTATACTTTCTGTTCATAGAAAATTTCCTTGCCTTTCTGTCCTTGTTTAGGTAACATTCAAAAACTGAAGTGTTGCTGTTATCAGTTATTGTGATGAGGTTGGTTTTTGTTTTTGTGTGTGGACCTGTTCCATGACTGACGACATGTTTTGATTGTGTCCAGGGATGCTCTTCACCCCTGGTAGTGAAGATGGCTGACACCCAGAAGGAAAAAGAACAGAAAAAGATGCAGCAGATGACGTCAAACCTCTGGATGCAGTTCAGCAACCTGGGAGCAATGGGGCCGCAGTACTTGGCGGTAAGGACTGTAGCTGATAGTCATGAACTCTTAGTTATAACGAGGCTGATTGTTTTAGCTTCTGGACAAATGCAGGCATCTTTTCAGGATATGAAACCAAGCCACTGTGGTAGAATATAGACACATAGTTGTCTAAAGGGGATGTTGGTTTTTTGGGGTTTTTTTTCCTTGTTGCATGTTCTGCAGAGGCAATCCATAGAAACAGTAGGATTTAGTGGATTATGAAAAAAAAAAAAAAAGAAAAAAAATGCTGCAACCTCTCTGTTTTTGGAGGGACAACATGGTGTATGAAACACTGGATCAGTTGTGTATTATTTGTCCTCTATCAAGACCAGACTGGTCCCTGTGTGTGAGGTTGGCATCTATATCATCATTGCACAATGCTAGTTATATTAATAGCTGAAACCATGTCCATAAGGCACAATAAGGATGAGAATGAACATTAACTCTTGTTACTAAGTCTAGGTAATGGTCATTGTTGACTCTGGTCAGTGACTTTTAAGTGTATACTTTGTTGTATTATGCTCAGATGTTTGCAGAATATTTAAAATCATATATCTGAAAAATATGCGTTGATTGGATTCTTTTGTAAGCTTCCTTATGTACTTGAAGTGGAAGGGGTGTTACATACAGAAACACAATTAGACCTATCGACCAAAGGCTATTTAGCTGTATTTTTATGATATCGTAAGTGTGGGTACGTATATATGCTGAGTTGAAGTTTGTACGTTATATTGATGGACTTTGTGATTATATAGAACTAGCATGCAGTAGGACTTTGTGATTATATAGAACTAGCATGCAGTAGAAGCTAGTTTTATAAATGCATATTTAGACTTAGCTGCATTTACTGTTGTTGTTTGAATACTGTTCATGTCATCTCTGAATGAAACTGACAGCATTGAAGTTAAATCTGTTTCCAGCAAATATGCATAAATAAATATTTTTAGGGTTGAAAATAATAAAATGTGTATATTGCTGTGTAAAGGAATTTGTTAGGTTTGCCCATTTGATCAATTTTACAGCACTGCTTTCAGTTTGTTTGTTTTTCTATTTCTTTTTTTCCGTTTTATTTTATATCTGTACAGAGTGTTAAACAAGAAAAGGCATGCTATTGTTGAATGCTTGTGTTATAAAAACAAATTCTATTATACAAATCTTTTTCACAGAACCCTCGTTTTCAGCTCTTGCAACAGGCAGCATCAGGAAACATGGGAGGCGGAAACACTGGAGGCAATTTCAATAACATGGGCAACCTGGGCAGTAAGTTGTTTACTTTTTTTAATACTTTCCTCCCCACAGTACCCTCTCTTGCCTTTTGTGTCCTCTTCAGTTTGTACAATTCTCTGCATTCATGAATTTGGGAGCTGCTGCTGCATCACCCAGGCTGACATCCATGCACACTGTCACGTTCTCACAAACAGGGATCTAAAGGCAGCTAGGCAGGGATGCTGGTTCAAGTTGCAGACAGTGGGTATTGATTTTCTCCGTATTTCTTGTGGCATTTCGACTTACTGAAAAGGAATAGGAAACCGGGAAAGAGAGATTGTTTTCTGTCAATATTGTGGTTTTTGCCTAGGAGAGATGCCATGCATGCACAACAGACACAACTTGATTTTCACTGTTGGTAAAACCAGCACAGTATGGCCTAATTTTTAAGAGAATGTGAGGTGAGGGTTAGGGGAGCATGTGGATCAAGATTTTTTAAATTATTATATATTTTTAGTGGCACTCGGAGAGATAACACCATCGCTACACAGAGTTGATATACAGGTCATTCATACATACACATGCACAATACTCTGTGACAAGTACGCATATGCAGCAACATACATGTAACGTGCATGTGCACAGCTGTTGAGAGAAAAGGCAAGACTTGCACAAGAAAACATCAACGGAGCCATTGTGTGTTGATGAAATAGGATGATGGCCAAACAGTTGAGCTGATTGGTCACTTCTTCTGCTAGCTGGGAATGCAGTATTCGTGTGCTGTTACATGCAGACGTAGCTGACTCTATGAGTTTAACCTGGAAGAAATCGGTGCAGTGGAACGTGGAATTAGTATTTACATTGGTCTGTGTGTTGTCCAGGTTATTGGTTTGAATTTCCAGCTCTGCACTGCTTTATATGATTGGAGGTTGAAGGTGTTTGCTGTTGCTGGAAGCTAAGAAAGTTTGTCTTGAATCCTCTTGTTTCATGACTTGGTGCTTGAGGCACAAAGGACGGGCAGGGCATCAGTTGAATATGTGCAGTACTTTACTGCCTATGGAATCTGTATACTTTTTAGCAACACAGTTGTAGATGGCACAGGTGTTGGGACATTTTTGAAAGTCGTTTTGGTGTTTTTTGTCGTTTTGAATTGACATATGGTTGAGTTCATTTACAGGCTTTGGTTCTTCTTTTGATTTTGTTTGCTGTTGCGTTGGTGTTTGATATTTTAAGAAAAAATGTATGTGTGCATTTGACGTGCATCAAGTTTCACCCTCTTTTTTTTTTTTTTGTGCTTGGTTTACAGTTGCAACAGCGGGATAAAATGTTTAATGTAAAATAAGAAAAGATGGCCATATTCTATTTCATGGCAAAACAAATCCTTGTCCTCCGTGTTTGTTGTATCTTGGTCATATTCTTTGTATACTTTATTGATCTTTGTCATGTTCTTTATATACTTTATTGATCTGGCTTTTTTTTTTTTTTCTCCTGTGTTATCTGTCTGTTGTCTGTGTATTTTATTGATCAGGCAATATTTTTCCCTGGAATTCATTGAAAAGCACTAAAAGTAAGGAAAATGTGTGTGTTGGTGTGGTTCTGTCCCGGACTTCTGTCACTTGGTGACTTGGGCAATGTTGATTTTTTTAGGCATCGGATAAGAGCTTGCATTTGAAGTGTTAATGCATAATCTGAAAGCAGTAGTTTTCAGTCTGTTATCTGGATTTCAGTTGTTTTGATATGTTGCTTGTAACAAAAAATAACCCCTAAACCCCACAATTATTGTTTCTGTTTTCTAGTAAAGCTGGCGATGTGGAAAATAATGTCTGATCAATATGATGAGCAATTTAGTTTTCTGGATGTTCTTTTGATGTCTGTGCATTGTGGTGTTGTCATCTGATGTTAGTCTTTTGCGTTAGCATGAATTAGTTAAATGTTAGCTTTAGTCATTAAAAAAAAAAAAAAAAAAAAAAATCTCCAGACTTTGGTTGCTGTTTGTGATGTAGACATTGTGTTTAAAATGGAAAGGTGGTATCAGTCATTAAACAGTTTTGTAAAGCATGTTAATCACTGCTTTGAGGATAACACTTGTAATCTGGATTTGTTTTGTATATGTTAGGTGGGGAGAGAGATTTTGTGTCTTTTGATCATGTGTGACTGGTTTAACTGGACAACTTGATGAAAGAACAATAGTATTTAGTGTTTATTTATGATCATTATTTGTGCTTGTAACTAGTTGTCAAGCATGTGAATGTGTCCATATATTCTTGAAAAGTACTAATGTATTGCTAATACCAGACACTGAAGAAGTTGAATCTCCGGTTTGATTTCCTTGCAACACTGTTGGAGTGGAAAAACTAGGAGAGAGCAAGAAGAAAGTGGATGCAGTCCAGGATTGAGGCCCGAACACCAAGATTGGCTTATTTTGTTGATTAGGACAAGGATTTTCAGGAAAGTACACGTCTCTCTTTTGACTTAGTAGATTTAAAATATGTATCAACATGAGTTCTGACTAGAATGGAAGAGTACAATGAGAAAAGTAGAAAGGAATATCAACAAAAGTATGACAATTTAGTCCATTTAAAACCGAAATTGTCATCTCCAGGTGACATCTTTCTCCAGGATGTCGTTATGATTGTTTTTGAAAAGTCATTCAGTTGGTGCTGTTTGCAGCATTTCTGATGACTGTGCTTTTTGTTGTTTATCAGTGTGTTGTATAGTTGCAGATTATTTTTGCACATTCCATTTTTTATGTAGAATTTGAAGAAAAAAAAGTTGTAGAGGATGTCAGTTCATATGGTTGGTTGCTATTTGAAGCAATATGTATATTCCTTTATTGGTATATTCATGTTAAATTTATGCACTAAGAACACACTGAAATTGACACAGTTTATAATTTGTCATTTAGCACGGAGTAGAGACGTACAATCAGAGCTAATAAGTGATGATAAGTAGAAGCCAGTGTCAAGTGATCAAAGTTCTCTTCTTTGTGGTGGACCCTGGAAAGAAGCAGCCAGACAACACCACTTGACAAGTGCTACCAAGGGGGGGTGGGGAGGGGATGGTTTAAAAAAAAATTTTTTTTTTAAAATCTCTACAGAGGTGGTCGTAATGTCAGTGAAAACACTTGCTGAAATTACAATGACTGTGGTATTGCTTTTGCGTTCAAGTACATGTTGCCAGCTTTTTACTGTTCGGTGTGGATTGTGTTCACTGCAATGAACACAAACAGGTTTATCATTGCAATATTTAGTTATTTTGAAATTTTAAAGATATGTTTCAATTTATCAAATCCTTCAGTGCACTTTATCAGATCCTTCAGTATTAACCTATGAAACAAACTGGCTTAATACTCTGAGCAGACATCTCCCTTGTGAACACTTACTTTAAATAAGAAAAGAAAAAAAGATCAGATTTTTTTTTTGTTTTGTTTTTGATCACCATTTATATGCTTTAGGCATTGTGTGTGTGTCTAGTATGTAGTGTGGAGTTATTTGACATGATGCTAAGACTTTTTTGTGGCTGTGACCCACAGGGTTGCTATCGGCCCTGGCTGGGCTAAACTCGGGGAATGCCAATGCTTTAGGCAATAACACCGGCAACTCGGCCAGCGGGTTCGGTTCAAACAGCAACACAGCAGGTACCAACTGTAGCTCTCGTGTGGCTGTGACCTCTCCACACACTTTTGGCTCTGTACCTTGTAGTCTCTGTGGCTGCTGTTGCTGTTGTGTTGCTGTTGTTTATTTGGGTTTTTATTCTTTCATGCTGTTTTTGTTCTTCTCTCCCGGCTCCCCTCACCTCACTTCCCCTCTCCCCACGAGCCCTGTGAAATCTGTGCGCAGTATTTGATCTTCCCTGTCGCCTTGGTTTGCCTCTTGTCAGTGTGTGCAGCATGGAGTGAACAGCTGTTTTCTTTCAGTTTGTGTCAACATATTGGCTATTGTTCAGAAATGCAGGATGTTGTCCCAGAGCTAGGCGCTGTTCAAAAAAAATGTACCATACAGGTTTTTGAGTGCTTCAGATAAGATTGTCAAACAGATAGTTCGCAGGGTTAATGATATCTGTGATGTTTTTTCTGGCATGCAAGTTCAGTTTGTGCTGCACTACAGTTTTATGACATAGATAACTTTTTTGATAACTTTTTTTGTTGTCGTAAGTGCTTGTTGCTTTAGTTATTAGTAGCCAAACCATATAGTGATGTTAAAGTTGGAAATGCACAGAGTCAAGGGGGAGACTTATTTAGGTACGAGCTTGGAGATATGAATAGCTTTTCCAGCAATTATGGATTGTCACAGTTGGGTCAGTAGTGGGAAGAAAAGGAATGATGATGAAAAGATAATTGTCCGTAAGATCAGGATTTTCTGAAATATGTAGTTGCAGTCAAAACATTGTGGACAGTGTAGATTCGCAATCATGCAGCAGAAACATGTGCAGGTAAGTTCTGTGTCTTTGCAGAATTGAAACCAAAAATGTTACTTGGAGGTATGGTGTAATGCACTTTATACAACAACATCAGTAGGGATTGAATTGTGGCCAGCATCTTGCATTTCTGAAAGTTGACATGTTGTGTGCACACCTGTGGTTTGAACTCCAATCAGCTTCTGTTCTGATCAGTTATGCATGGTGCATATCTGAGCACACTGACACCAGAGTGGTGGGTATAATAGTATTTGTGTTCACTGTCCTGGTTCTAACCTGGCGCTGGCAGAGTGTAGCTTGTGTATTTGTTAATGTTTGGTTTTGTTTCATATAGCACATGTTACATAACAGTTCATGGTAGTGCTTGCAGATTCATTTCATCATGCTGTCTTAAAAGCCATCTGATTGCATCTAAATATAGATCTTTTCTCCCTTCCTGTCCCAACCTCCCTCCCTCATTCCAAAGTGAATATTTTTTATAGGTATGAAGGTAGGGGGGGGGGGGTTGGCAACCAGTGATTGCAATCAATCGACAAAGATTGAGAAAAAAATTAGTGGAAATGGAAGTATTACACAGCTTGCCATCAACAGACCAGTTTTTACGATCTGAAAAATGCATGGAGATGTAGATTCAGAGTATTGTCTGAGTTGGTGCTTCTCTTTATTCTTTTTCCTGAATGAACCAGTACATTTGTCTCTCCCATTTTGCTTATGGTTTTGACTCGGTCAGCACTGAACACTGCGATTACTCATATAGCATGGGTCATTGTGGTGTTGAGAGCTAAATGAGTTAATAGTCATATAATCACAAGAGATGAGGGAGGCAAGAATTGGTGGTTAGTTTTGAAATCTCGTTCAGTGGTCAGTGTGCATTTCTTCTTGAAAGAGTATAGTTGTGCTCTGTTGTCACCAGTGTTGTGACTTAATTTGGTGTGCAGAGTCTTGGTGTTGTTAGTTTCTGTGTTCTTGCTGTTTGAAAGGAGATAGTGCGTTTTGTGTTTCAATTTTCATCTTCCCCAAGATGTTGCAGTGAGCAGGAACTAGACTCGAGTAACTGCTTGGTGCAAGGCGTGTATGGCATTTCAGCACTTTCTGATTGGTTCCTCTTTTCTTTTTTTTCTTCCTTTTTCTTTTCCTTTTTTTTTTTTCTTTTTTTTTTTAACTGTTCAACATAGTTTCTCAGTGTTAAAACGTCTCTGAAGGTGGACTATTGGTGGACTGCATGAGTGTGATGTGTGATCAGAGCCTTGTACGTCTTGAAGGTGGACTAGTGGTGGACTGCATGAGTGTCATGTGTGATCAGAGTGGTGTTTTCCCCTCCCAATATTTGTTTCCTTGTGGTCCGGTCAGTATGTGTCATGGGAATAAGTTGAACTGGAAAATCTGTCTACTGGCTTATTCTCAACACTTCTATTGCTCAGACATGGCTGTCTGACTGCAGATTGAAGGAGTGCTTTGTATATTACTGTTTGTCAGGTTTCTTCATAAAATCTGCACTAAACTCTATGCAGTCATATAAACTGTACAAAAGCAGGTGCCAGCAAATCTTATTAAATGCACTTTGTTGTTAACAGATAAGTTGTACACATTGTCAGCAGGAACTCAATGAAAGAACAAGAAAAGAAAAACGAGCTACATGTTTTATCCATTATCTTACCTCTTTTTTTCACTCCACTAATGTACTTTCTGTTAATTTGCACAGCATATAAAGGCACAATATGACCAAGCGTATCCTGCTTTGACTTAATGTTTGGTAGTCTGGTTTGGTGCTGACATAGTTTGCTTTGGTGCTGAGTGAAGCTTATGAGTGTTCATCGAAGTATGTTCATTTCACGCACATGCACAACAGAGTTCCCTTTTTAAGCCTACTTGAAGTTCTTTTGAAAATGATGTTAAAAAAAAAAACCACACACAAAAAAAACAAGGAAGAGCTTTCCCTTACACATAGTCTTTGTCATTGCTGTGTGTATATATTTTAACGGTCATCAGTGTCACTTTGCACCTCTGATTTTGTATTTTTCACATAACTTCACAATGAGCTGTTGTTGTTGTTTTGTTTTATCAGCATTTGAAAGAGCTGGCGAATTTGTTGCACTGTTCACATCAGTCATTTTCTTTTGATATTTTGGTGGTTGCCTTTATCAGGTTTATAGTTTTGAAAGATGGAAATAGGAACAAAGGGTGATAACAGTGTTTGTGATTTTTGATAGTCTACTTCCGGTAGAAGAATCCTGTGCTGTGTTCAGCGAGTTTGTGCGTTTGTGTTGTGCTTTGCAGTACATGGATGTTGGCACTGTTTGAATGAAAAGTACTGTAATGCCTACATATGCGGGCGTTTGTGATTTGTACTGAGTAGCTGTCTGGTTCGATTGTTGTAGGGGACTCGTCGGCCCTTCAAAACTTACAAGGTCTTGCGGCGTTAGCAAATCTGGCCAACAATCCAGGTGACTGACCTTCATGGTTTGTTTAGCATGGATGTATTGGGTTTTACTGCTTTGGACTTGTTTGGAGTTCCAGTTTTTTTCATTTTCAGTTTGTTTTGTCATCTATCCAAAGTTGTGTGTGTTCCCAGTGAATTTGGTTATGTGGTTTTGAGTTTTTAATGTTCTGTTCTTTTTTCTCCTGCTTTCCTGCCTTGGGTTTCTTTTTCACTGTTGTTTGTGTTTTTATCATATGTTTGGAATTTTGTGTTGGATCATTACGTTCTGGTACCAGGTGTGAACGACTGGCAAGTAACGGTATTGTTCCGTTGTAGAATTGTGTAGTTGTCATTAGTCAAGACTGGTATGAAGTGTCAAAGGTGTGCTGTAAGACTGGTGGTATGAAGTATCAAAGGTGCCGTCAGTGTCAGTTCCATTGGCTGTTTTCTAAAACATTCAGTTGCATTGGTGTCTTTTTGTCTTAAAAAAAAAAACCCAAAAAAACCCTGTTCATTTTGCACAAAGTTTGATCAAGGAAACTAATCTACACCACCTTTATCCATGCACACTCACTCCCCACCCTCCCAATCCTTCCTTTCCCACTTGTTTTCCAGTTAGCAAAAGTGCATATTGCAAAACTTCGGATACTTGGTGAAATCCAGCACTGAAAGAAAATGGATGATGATTTCTGGCATGTACTTCGGAGAAATTAAAAAAATACAAAAGGGGAGGTGGGAGGGATTTCTGTCGTGGACAGACTGAATTTTAGTTGAATGGTATAAGTGTTCAAGGTCTTTGTGCAGTAATCACTTACATGTGGAAGAAGTATCTGAAATTAACAATGAACAGTGGCGAAAGTTAGGGTGATAAAGCTCGATTCTGAAGGTTGCCAAGTTTTGAGGTTGGTTCAGTTGTGAAATTTCCTATCAGTGACATTTTAAGAGAGAGCTATTTGGGCAGACAATTGAATTTCTGCAAATACTTCCAGCAGAGGATGACTGCAGAGGTGGTTTTGTTCAGTTCCGCGACGAGTGTTGAAACTGGAATCAAGATGATTATGCTGAATGATGTATGTTCCAGTCTGTTGATGTGGGTTATTTTTTGTTGTCTTTCTTTGTCTCTCTCTCTCTCTCTCTCTCTCTCTCTCTCTCTCTCCTGTTTAGATCATGATGGCATTTAGTAAATGATATGTTTAATTTGATCATTCACTGGTGTCTCTGGCGCGCGCACACACACACACACACACACACACACACACACACACAGTATGTGGCTCTGTATCTAGGGGAGAAATTGCAGAGTGAACTTTGCACCTGTGGTGATGTGGAAGTGACAGCAGTTACAGAATATAGTGGAGTGTATCACATGGCAGTGTGCTTGGTGCTCAGATTGAGACCATTTGTTTGTGATCATCATCACTGCTTTGCTGGTTTTGAACATGCTGTTTGTATTGGCTTCCTTTATTTCCTGTTCATGTAAAATTGCTTGAAGCTGTATAGTTGAATATTACTGTACTCAAGGTGATATTCCTGTATTATTGACTCCATATTATATCTTTATATAATTTTGATTATATTGTGAAGAAGGAAAAAAATATTATAAATGATACATTGATGTATTATTGTTCATGTTATAAGGTAGTATATATTGTAGTTGTATATTTTTGTAAATGTTAAGATATTTAGATTGATCAGTAGTGTGACACTGCAATCATCACCAGTAGAAAGAGGTTCAGAACGTTTTATTCCGGCATATATTAAACTACAGAACTGATAAGGGAGGAGTTTTGGAACAAAGGGCAGAGAAGAGTGCACACTGCTTGCGTTCATTTTGTTTCTTATTGAATAATTTTTCTGCATCAAAGCTGTTGTTTTGGTTTTCTTTTTTGTGCAGTTTTTAGTTTCAGTTTGGTGGTGGTTGTTTTTTTAGATTGGTGGATTTTTTTTCTGTGTTAAACGTTTTTTTTGAAGTCTTTTCTGTATTCTTTTTTGTTGTTGTTGTTTGTAAAGTTCTTTGTTGTGTTATTAAGAATGGATGGGTTCATCTGTATTGTTTTGGGCATGAAGTTGCTTCTGTATACAGTAAGTTTATGTGGGTGGCACAGAGTAAATTTTGTTACAAGCTGATATGCACTGGAAACAGGTTGCAGACTTGTGGCTGACTTGCTCGTTGGGCTGAATTGAGCATATCACCCACAGTAAATTTACTGTTTCATGAATGATGAACAGGTTTTGATTGTGCATGTTCAGTCATGGATCTTTTCCTTATTTTGTACAAAGCTTTAATTAACATGATCAAGTTGCACTTCCGCATGCACTTACTTACACATGCATGCACACACACACACACACACACACACACACACACACACACACACACACACACACACACACACAGTTGGAACTTGCGAAGGAACAGGAAAGGCTGCTACTCAAATCCTTCACTTGAATCAAGAGCCATTGGGTCTTGCTCGTTTGAATACTTGGACAGACTGGTACTACTTTGTTTTGATTTCTAATAATAGAAAAGTGATAGTTTTGAAAATATAAAAAAAGAAAAGTCACATTGACCTTGTGAATCTCATTTCTAGCCAACAGCACATATGGCCACATGGATACATAAAGCACAGCATGCATGCACAAAAAGCCTTGGCATAATTGTGCCTCCGTTTTTGCTCTGCATAGTACTAAGAATATGTAACACAGTACGCGAAAACCCGGTTCAAGTTGCAGCCAGCTGTTAGATATGGACAAAAAGATATCATAAGGGTCAAAATAATGAAAATGGAGATAAATTTCGCGTCTTTGCTGTCAGTAAATATTTTAGCATGAAACTGCCTGAAACTGTAGTATTTTGAAAATTTTCAGGTGCATGCACTGTTGGTACTGCTGCATATGCTCGTCACTCAAGTTGCAATGTTCAGTGCATTTGACTCCAGACTTTTCTGAAATTTAATTTGCCGATGATGTGGCAATATGCTAAATGACTGCAGATAGTTAACGTTATTTTTTATCTGAGATCTGTTAAGCTGAAGTTGAAAAAATTCAATAGCATTATGGGAAATATTTTTTGTTCAAATGCACAGCCTTTGTCTCTCATTGGAACATTCACTGTCATGGTTGACAGCTCTCTGGTGACATGACATCACTCCTCCACTAACCATTCTTGACTTCAAAATTTTTAAGTCACAAGCATTCAGATTTATGCATTTTTCATGAGCCGATTTCTCCATTTGTTCTTTTCAGGCACACTAAATTTGAAAAAAAATATAGAAAAAAAACTAGATGATAGATAAAGTCTGTTTTTATATGTTAAATTGTGGTTTTTAACTTTCTGAAAGTACGAGGGTCATTCAATAAATAGGTGAATTTTTCGGTATAAGGACTTCTAATACAGATAGAAGCTTACTTTTTTTCTTTTTTCTTTTCAACGTAGTCTCCCAGCACTGTCACACACTTTTCCCATCTGTGCACAAGCTTCCGTATTCCCTCAGCGTAAAAATCTTTGGACTGATGTCTCAGCCAGTCGCTCACAACACTTTTGACTTTGTCACTTTCAAACTTCGTGCCTCTCGGGAACGCTTTCAAGGGACCAAACAGGTGAAAGTCTGAAGGGGCAAGGTCTGGGCTGTAAGGGGGATGAGGGAGCAGTTCCCAGCCCAGCTCGTTGATGGTCTGCACCGTTCGGGCTGCTGTGTGAGGCCTTGCGTTGTCATGATGCAAGATGACTCCTTCTGACTGATGACCCCTGCGTTTGTTCTTTATGTCTTTCTTGACCTGCCTCAGCAGTTCACAGTAGTTGGCACTGTTCACAGTACTTCCTTTCTCAAGGAATGAAATGGTGATTGGGCCTTGCATATCCCAAAAAACGGTGAGCATCACCTTCCTCATGGACCGCTGGGACTTAAACTTCTTCACTGGAGAGCCTACGTGCTTCCACTCCATGGACTGCCATTTGGACTCAGGCTCATAGTGCCAAACCCATGTCTCGTCACATGTGACCACCTTCTTCAGAAACTCATCACCATCCTTCTCATAGCGACAGAGACACTGCTGGGACAACTCGACCCTACTCTGTGCTCTGGAGTAAGCATCTTTGGCACCCACCGGCAGCTGACCTACGAGTAGCCAAGGTCGTCATGGACAATTTTGTGTGCTGTCCCAACAGATAAGCTAAGTCCTTGCAATGTCATCCACTGTCACACTTCTGTCAGACAGAATGAGGTCATTGACTGATTTGATCACCTCAGGAGACCTCACTTCTGTAGGCCTTCCAGGCCGGTCTTCATCCTCAACACTGCTCCGTCCTTCTTAAAACAATTTAGCCCACTTGTAGACATTTTTTCGGCTGAAACATGTGGCACCATACACAGTTGACATTCTCCTATGAATTTCAACTGGTTTGCACCCTTCAGCAACCAAAAACTTGATAACTGACCGCTGTTCAATCCTGGAGCATGCTTCTTGGGTCGGCCATCTTTGTTAATCGCCAAAACTCTCAAAGTTTTTTTTAATCTGCAAAACAAATTAAATCCATGTGAAAAAGAAGAAAAACAAAAAAAGTAAGCTTCTATCTGTATTAGAAGTCCTTATACCGAAAAATTCACCTTATTTATTGAATGACCCTCGTACATAAGTGTCATAAATAATAGATTCCAACTTTAGCCGGGTTTTGTGTGCTGCATCGCACATTCATTGACTTGTATGTCATTAACTTTTCTTTTTTCTTTTTTTTTCTTTTTTTTTTTTTAATCTAGATTGAGAAAGCGTAACAATCTTTGTGGCAAATTGCTGTGTAGGTCTAACTTAAGGGTTTGAATCCTTTTTCTGTGCAGCTGCCATGAATGCCCTGGGTGGTCAGAACATGCCCTTCAATTCTGGAGCTTCCAATAATGCAGGTAGGTGGCTAGACACACTGCTTGTGGTCTTCTAGTAAGGAAAATACTTCAGTACTAAACCCAAATGCCATGAGATAGATCATCTGTCATACTTGATTATATAGTAGTTTCCGCAGATATATTGCTGTGAAGTTGATAATACTGATCTTAATGTGAGTAGTAATTGACAGGATACTAATGTCATTGTGGGATGTGATAGAATGCTGTTCAAAGATGGTGGGGTGTATGTTCTGATTTGTGCATAGAAATAACATGTTTGCTTCCAGATAACTTGTTCTCTGTATTTTGTTTGCGTGACTAAAAGCAAGGGTGACTAAAAGCAAACATTGACATCTTCTGTGTTTTTTTTGTTTCTGTTGTTTTCTTTCTTATCCCAACTTGATTTGGGTCCTCTAGCTTTTGGGAACGGTGGAAAAAAAAACTTCAGTGTAAAACATTGTTTCCTTTTACAGGCCAAGGCCAGGGAGGCTCTGGAATGGGAAACATGGGCGGCATGGGCAATATGGGAAACATGGGCAACATGGGTGGCATGGGCGGCAACAACATGGGCTCTGGATTCGGCAGCAACATGAACGGATTTGGGTCCAACAATTCTGGGATGGACGCTCTGAGCCAGGCGTATTCCGGTATCCAGCAATACGCAGGTTTGTCTGGTTTAGTAAATCAAGGTAAAGGTTTGTTTCATGATTTTCTTGTCCGCCCCCCTCCATGTTGCGTGTTTTTGTGCCCATAAATGGGCGTGGGTTGCCGTACTGCTCAGAGGTGTTGGCGTGGCGTCCTGTACAGTCCTGTGTGCCCCTCCGTTGTCACCTCGTGCCACTCCCTGTGCATCCCTCCATGTGGTCCAGTGGCGTCCGTCTGCGTTCTGTTGAGCCCCTGCTGTGACTTGGTGATGATGGTTCACGTGTAGTGTGTGTGGGATCATGTCTGTTCAGGCAGGTGGAAGGTTGGTTCTGCTTCACTGATGAAAACTAAGGGACCTTTCCTTTCCTTTGGGAAAATAAGATCTTTTGTTCTAGGTGTAGTATCTAAAGTGTTCGTGCACATGCAGCTTAAGCTGAAGAGTTGAGGCATGAAATCAGTAGTATGTTTGCTGAATAATGTGGGTCTGTTGGGGCACAAGCAACATGAAATGATGTGTTTGCTGGATGCACAGCCCTTAAATACCCCCTTTGTGGTCTGTTGGGGGGAAAAGCAACATGAAATGTGTTTGCTGGATGCAGAAGAAAGTTAGTTTGTTTGCAATTGAAAGTTACTGCTTGACATATTGGAGGTGTTTGCAGCAGAGCCCTTTGAGAAAACTTGGGGTTGTAGGATTTCTTTCATTGATAGTCTGGTCAGATTGGACTGACACCCTCATCAGAGTTATGGTCATGGTTTTTACCTGTTGCCTTGTGGACATGGTGGGGAATTCTTCAACAGTCTTGTAAGAGCTCATGCCGGATGGATTGGCAGTGGGACTTTTCAGCTGTCTGTTCATTTGGTTTCAGCTTAAACCAAATCTCACAGCTGATGCGAGTGTTGTCAGATACATAGGTGATTATTGGGTGTAGAAGTGCAAGAGGACAGTGCTAGATTGCGCTCAACATAGTGTGTGCGGCACTCAAATGTTTAAAGCATAAAGAAAATTGGCCATGTGTAGAGAGTGGGTTAACCTGCTGTTTCATGATTAGGGGTTTGTCTTCCAAGCAGAAAGTTGTTGATTGTGAACATGTTTGTTATTAACCATCTTGTCTAAGGCCTGCCTTCTGATACCAGTTAATTGGTTTGGGTTGTTGAAGCTAAATTGAACAGTTTTGGGTGTTGTGTAATGGCATGATTTCTGTGTAAGCTATGCTACACACTGTCATTGTTGCTGTTTGTCATGTTTTCACAAGACATATCAGAAATTTTAATACTCTTAAAAAATATTTTGCGTTATCCACTTTACCCTTGATTATTTTTGTCAATGGAAAGAGACTGTGTCTTTGATGGGGATGTAGGAGTGGTGTTGTTTACATTGTTCAGTTGGAATGCATTGTCATGTGGGTTGACCCACTGCTGAGACTTGCGAAAAGAATTTTGACATTCTTTATGCTTGAAAGGTGTATGTGTGTTTGAAAATATCAATGTGTGTGTATTATTTTTTCAAGGCAGTGGTGTCAAGAGAAAATAGGAATTCATGAAACTAAGTTTGGTAAGCTGCAGAAACGCCAGTGCATATTCCATAGATATTTGGTTATGTGAACTGAAAACTTAGAAAATATTTATTTCTCAGTGACAAATGGACAGTCACATGACGTGGATTCCTGAGTGGTGGTAGTGGTTGAAGTTTTTATTTTCTGAAATCCTTTTTGTTTTCTTTGATTGGGCTTTGGTCATTATTAGTACTGATTTCTTTTTTTTTGATGAGTTTTAATTTTTCATGCTTTGATTAGCTTTCATTTTTTGAAGGGGGATGCTGTTGGAGCATGTGTCGAGGACATGATCTGTTCTTTATGTTGAACATTTCATAGTGATGACAGTCAGACCATCCAACAAAGCTTGCTGTTCATTTTCAAATGCCTGTAACATGTTGAAAAGTTAAAATGACAGCAAGTTGTTGGGAGCAGGTAGCAGGGATGAAGGGGGAGTACCTTAGTTCATCCCATAGTTTGCATGGTCTGACTGACCATTGCTGATTTGCATTCACAATGATTGCAAATCTTGTTGGGCAAAAATCACCAAGTGACTTTAGTATCTATCTGCAGTGTTTTCATACCATGTGTTGTCACAGATGATAAATATCTTGACCAAACTTGAAGGTCAGGGTCCCGGAGTTCTGCTTTAAGCTTTCGGTGCTCCAGGATGAAACTTTTCCTCCATGTTGTTGTAGGAATTTTCCTTTTCCTTTCACAAGAGCAGTAAATTGAATTGAAATTGTAATAATTGGACTCCCCCACCCACCCCTACACACACACACACACACACACCAGCTTTTACCCCCAAAAAAGAAATATATTACTCTCCGTGACCAAAGCATCCCTTGGCAAATAGTTGTCACTAAGCATAAAATAGGCTTTGCACTGCATTCAGCTATCTGTATGGAACAAACATCTTTTTTTGTGACGTGGCCTGTTTGCATAATACTGCCACCATCTGTTGGTCTGTTTCTCCCTTTTGGTGTCTACATTTGTATTCCCTCCATTTAACCTCTCTTGGCAGAAACAAAGCATCTCTTTTACAACTATCACAATTACTGTTGTGGAATTGTGACCTAGAGCTATTTGCCGTTGCAGCCTCCTTCCCCAATGCCTTCAACCCCCAGGCTCAGATGCAGCAGGCTAACTCGGCAGCTGCCAAGCAGTCTGAAGGTCAGTATCTAGAGGAGAATTTTTTGCAGTGACCGACTGAATCAGTAGCTTTTGAAAAGTGATGATTGAATTATCTGTGGGAAACTGGGTGTGGAGGTGTTCATTGAAGAATCTGTTCGACAGATAATGCTATTTGTGCATGATCAGGGTTGAATCAAGGTTCATGTCGGAAAACACTGGGAAAGAGGATGCCTGTGCACTGTCAGTGAGAACAGTTCAATACCTCTTCTGTGGTATTAGGATGCTGTTGTAGATAAATGTCTTTTTAAAATGATCCCCACTCTCTGGACATTGATAAAAGTCCGCAAACTGACTCCTGCTAGTTGAACATTGGTTAATGTCTTTGTAAAATGACCCATGCTATCTGAACACCCATCTGCTTTGAAACCAGTAGCTTGCAGATTTTCTTTGTTAATTGAAAGAGATTTATGATTTAGAAGAGTTTATTAAGATAACATTTAGAAATATGTGGACTGAATGTTTCAGCTTGCATAGTATATTGTTGTGAAAATATTTATTTTGATTATCATTAGTTTAGAGTCTTAAAAGTGTAATCATGTTGATTTTTATGTTTCTGTGGCTGTTAATGTTACCTTTTTGTGCTGAATGTTTTTATTGTCATGTTTTTAGTGTGTATGGATTTTTGAAACAAAAGAGTTTTTTGACCAGCACAATTTGTGAGACTGCTATTATTATATAATAAAAGAGAGCTTTGTGACTGCAAAAATTGTGAAACTACTTCTGTTTCTTGCTTTTAGTTGAACTACTCAGTAGAAATTGTCAACATGAATGCAGCATAAAAGTCGTTGAATTGGACCTTTTTATAAATGGAAATACAAGATTGGAGATATAACAAAAATATTCACAAGTTTGATGGAATTTTCCCCCCATATTCCCAGACAGATCCCATTTCGTTCTGTGTCACTTATAAAACGATGCATTAGAAAGGGCGTTTTTGTCCGGATCAAGCTGCTGCTTTCCATGCCATGCATGGGTGAACGTTTAAAAAAAAAAAAAAAAAAAAGTGAAGGGTTTGGTTGGGCTTGGTGCGGTTGTGGGCAAAGCCTGCTCAGTGTGGGTGACTGCCCCTATCCATGGTGAAAACATGTCCTGTGTCGTGGCGTCTGTGTTGCCTGTGCCTTAAGTATTTTTGGTCTCACCTTTCTGGGTTACTGGCACCCGCGTTCCAGGCCCAGACGGCGCCAACCTCTTCATCTACCACCTGCCCCAGGAGTTTGGGGACCAGGACCTGATGCAGATGTTTATGCCCTTTGGGACTGTCATCTCTGCCAAGGTCTTCATTGACAAGCAGACCAACCTTAGCAAGTGCTTTGGTGAGTGGGGGATACATCTGACCACTGCTACAGGCTCTTTGTGTACTGTTCAGTTTATGTTGGTGTTTCTTTTTGGATGGCTTTCTTCCCACCTCATTCCACAGTTTCAGTCCTTGTCTCTTACATTACAAATGCATCCTTTGTCATGTGGATTTCCTGTTGCAGATGCTTGCTTTAGTGGATGATCTGTTTCTGCTTTGGTGCTGTTGGGAGTTTCAGAGTAATTGCAAGGCAGGTGAAAAGAGGTTGGAAGCAACAGGGGCAGTGGCAAGAACTCTTTAAGGGAAACTTAAAGCAGTGATGGAAACTTTTGCACATTTTCTTTTACCTCTGAAAGCTCATGAAATGATTTGAGAAGAAGAACCTGCTAAAAGAGGATGAGAAGCCATTGTTATCTCTATTTTAGAAGTTGACATGTGACTGCATTGTGAATGCTTTGTTACAGTTTCAGAAATTCTCATTAGCAGATTATACATTTTATTGGGCATGTGTTTTAACTGCAGTGTAATCAAATTTCTTTGGTAAAACTGGACTATGTTTCTGTGTGTGAGAGAGTTGCCTTCAGTGTCTGTACTTGTGCATGATGTGCTCTACGAAGTGCATAGCTGTCAGTGCTGCAGCACTAGTTTCCCCTACAGAGACTGTTCCCTTGGTTGCATGGCACTGTACATATGTTGCAGGATTTGTGAGCTATGACAGTCCCATGGCCGCCCAGGCTGCTATCACATCCATGAATGGCTTCCAGATTGGTATGAAGCGCCTCAAGGTGCAGCTGAAGCGCCCCAAGAACGACAAGCCCTATTAGAGCGTGGGGGGTCTCCCCTGTCTGCCGTCACTGCTTGGCAGGTAAGCTGTGCTCTCCACCGCCACACCCTCTCCCCACATCTTTCCTGTCCTGCCACACACACGCCTTGATGAAGGCTGGAGGAACACAGCGCTGCCTTTATTGAGAGGGGGTGTGTGGGACATGAACAACTTTGAGAGACATTGAAACCAGCGCCTAGAGCTGAAGGGAGTGTTATAGGTAAAATGGACCTTGCCTTAGAGGGGCCTTAGGGCTTGAAGAAAGCAGTGGTCCTCGGTGCTTGCTGGCAACTACCGGGGATAGATGAAGGTGCTGTTACATATCAACCTGCACTATCCTAGTGAGATTCTTGTGAGATTCTTTGCCTGTTAAGAGCATCAAAACCTGTTGAGGGGCAGTCATGGAATTCAGGTCCACAAGATGATGAAACTTGTGTTGCATTTGTTCACTGTGTGGGTCATGTTGTTTGTCTCCAGTCCTGGCAGTGAGTGCTGAAAGGGGGGATAGAGGGGTAGTTGTAAGGACAGTGTACTGTGTTGTGTACACGATTGACTGTGTGTTGGTCTTGTTTTCTGTGTAGATGACAGCTTGGTGACGTCTCCTTATGTCCCTGTGACGTGCGTCCTGCGTCCTCTGTGTGTCCTCACATCCTGTGCAGTTGCTGTCCTCGTCCATCGTCTGCAATCCATCTGCTTCTGTCATCACTTGTCTCCGTGCTGTGGACAGCTCCACCTTTTTTCTATTTTATTTTTTTAATGATTAGTTTTAAATGAACCCCATGCCTTTTCACTTCTGGTGGTGTTTCTCTGGCGCTGACTGAAGTGATTATCACTGGGCACCAGCAGCAAGGGACTAGTGATGATCTTGCCAAAACCTGTCATTCATTGCCTGTTGGACTGTGCTAGAATCGTGCTTTGTCCTACATATTTCCAACACGTCATTTAAGGGAGGAAAAAAGTCCGTTTTAATTTTTGGGATTTTAGACATATCAAGGCAAGAGAGAACACCAGAAGAAAGAAGTGTTTGAAAAAGAAAAGAAAAAAAGTAAACTGAAACAAAAAGCTTGGACCAGTACCAGCAGCAATGAAATTCCTGTATGGGGATTCCTGTTGCTTGGTTGTGGTACAAGCTCAAAGTGGAAAAAGGATTTGTTGGCTGAAAAAAACTTTGATCTGCCACTGGAGAATACCAGGATTGTGACGTTGCACCAAGCCTTTCACTACAAACCTCTGGCTGTCATAGTCCAGACTTATTTGTTTGCCGTGCTTTTTGTATTACAGGTTTCTTGCGTTATGTTTTGTCACTTTGGGATTAGAGTGGAAAGATATAAATCAAAACAAAAAAAAAAAAAAATTTGTGTTTGTTTTTTTGTGGAATCTTGTACATGGGTGGTGTTTGTTTCTTTGGGGTTACTTTTCCAGTGTGTTGAGAACACTGAGTGCCGTTTTGTGTTTAATTTGCCACTTTATTCTATGGTGTGTTGTTTTTAAACTTTGTGGTTTGTTTTTCATTGTAAACTTGTAAATTCCCCTAGCAAGGTGGTCGCTCCAGAGTGGATGTATTGTGTATTGCCGTTCATTGTCAGTAGGTCTGTAGGGTTTGACCCTGACCGGAACAATCAATTAGGTGGGCACAGGTGAAGAGTTTTTTTTCTCTCGAGTTTGTGGATTTTTGGGTGGTTTGGATTTTTTTGTGGGAAGTTAGATTTGTGTGTACAAAGAACTGCTTGACTTTTACTCTTTTTTCTTTTCTTTTTTTTTCTTTCGTTTTTCTTCTCAGCATTGTACTCAGATTTGCTTTATGTAACTTTTTCCTTTGAATTGGTGTAGTGTTTATGCTGTAATTATGACATACCCGACACAGATATAAGTATTTGTTGACTTTCTTTTTGGCCACGAAAGATATGACCTTGCATCTCCAACAGTTCAGTGGCTTGGACGTCAAAAGAGCAAAATTTGAATAGATTTGATGACTTATAAGTTGTGTAAAAAAAAAAAAAAAAAAAATCTTGAAATAGTAATCAAGAATACGATAAAAACTTTTGACTTTCCCCACCCAAGTGAAGTAAGTGCATATATTACCATCAGCATTCTAGTTATATTTCTTTTTCTTCTTTTTGAATTCAAACTTGTAATGAGTCCATTGAAAACTAGTGTATAGTTAGGAAAAGGTGCTGGACCATGGCCTGAGTCTTGACAATCATTACAAGAGAGCTGTCATTGCACTAGTGTAGGTTTACTCTTTGCCGACTTCAAGCAGAACCATCCAAGGTCAGTTGAGATAGTCCTTGTGCTAGCGAGTGCGCTTGGTGAGGAGTGGACTGTTTTTGTGTAGGGGGACCAACGTGCTGTGTTAAACGTCCGTTCAGAGGGTCATCTTTGTTTTACTGTGATCTGTCCCCTTTCTGTTATCTGGAGTTCTCGTTTCATTAACTGCCAGAAGGGACTGACTGAACACATTTTCTTCTTCTATCCCGGATAACACGACTTTGAAAGGTGATATATTTTTCATTCAGTGTTTTGTTTTTCAATGAAAGAGCCTCTTTCACCTCTCCTACTGTGAATTTTGTTATTCTGTGACGCTACAAGTGCATGGAAAGCGCTTTTAGTTGTCTTGTCAACCATCATACTATCTCACTTGTGCACCACATGTAAATTCAGTTTGACGAATGCTTTTGATATTCATCTTGTCCGTGTTCATCCAAACTAGGTTTTGTCTGCATTGTGATCCTGTTGTTGACATGGATTTTACTTCTTCCTTCCAATTTGAAGAAGAAAGTGGTTTAGGCAGGCACCCGTTGAGATCCGTTTTCGTCTTTGTCCATGTTTACAATGGTGTGTGGTTGTGGCAACACGTGCCATGGCTGTCGGTCTAAACTCAGGACTATGTGTTCAAGCTACCTGTAACCTTGTCCAAGCTTTCTTTCAACGATAACTGAAAAAGACAAGAAGTGTTATGGTCAACTGTTTTGTACTATAGATGTTGTTATCTGTATTTGGTGATTAGCTTCAGTGTTATAGAAGCGCTCTGTTTGTCTTGACGTGGTTCCAATGCCCCTTCTAAAGAAATCATTAACTCACCCCCGCCATCTTATTGGAATTCAGCAGAATACTGATGTAGAAAAACAGATACAATAACAGATGGACCTCGTAATGAGGAAAATCACTTGATCAAGAAAGTTCACCTGAAGGGAAATTATTATTCCAGTATATTTTCCTGTGGAACATGTACTGTGCAGAAAAAGAAGAAGTTTTACTGTTTGATGTTTGTGTCTGTAGCCAGTATGTGGCTTTTGTTTTTAGTTTTGGATTTTGTTCATGTTAAAAGAAAAATTAAAGGAAAAAAATGGAAAAAGTATTGAAAGCATTTTTGTGTTTTTACATGTTTGATTTACCGAGTGCACAATGTTGGTGGTATTGGAAATGCCAGTTGTAAAGGATTTTTTGTGTTCTTGACTTCCAAAGGTGAAATCAATGCTTGCCAATGTTCGACGTTTTTTTTGTTTGTTTGTTTTTTGTTTTGTTTTTGTTTTGTTTTTTGTTTGTTTTTTGTGTTTTCTGTTTTGTTTTATAATTAGTTGTAATGACTGCCTTTTTTTTCCCTTCTGAAATTGACTTGCTGCTTTGACTTAGTTATGTTGCTGTGTGGGGGGGGACTTCATGTTGACTTGCACATTTGGCTTGTATTTCACCTAGGATTTTGTTTGTGTGTGGAACACAGCAGTGGAAAGTATTCTGGTGTTCCCATATAGGCTGAAATTGTGGTGACAAGTTGTGTTCACACTGTCAAACTTGGAGTATAATGAGCAGAAACTGGAGGAGTAGAGGGCAGGTTTGTGGATGGCACACACACATGATTTCTTAACATGAAATTTTACTTTTCAGATGCACATCCACTTCATAACCATGTGAAATAGAGGGAACAAAGCAGCATACCTTTGTTTTTGAAGACAAGTTTTGTACACACAGCCCATCTTTGTAAACATAACACCATAACATAGAAAATTAACAAATGATTCGTTGGGGCACAGTAAATGAATTTCCCCCCCACCAACTGCAGCTGTTCTTCCCACAAACATTACTGTGCGCTCTTGGTTGCAATGAACACAGGAAAAAAAATCAAGAGGCAAATGTGCGATTCCTGCAGATTTCAAACTTTTGAAAATGCCAGTGATGAGGCAGTTGTTCTGGAAACCCAAAAATTCTGTAAAGTTAAATCACTGCAAAATTTAGTTTGAGCATAATCTACATGATAATCACTTATGACATTTCCATTTCTTTCATCATTACCTGTTCAGTGCTGGAGGAAAAAAGTGCTCTCCTCTTTACCAGGGAATTTTGATGATTCAGGGGTAACCGAATTGTAACCTAAAAATATATAAGGGATACAGAAATTTTTCTGTTGTGGATAATGATTTTGGATTCTGAATCTGTTTTCCCAGTTACACTGATTGTAGGTAATTTTTTTTTTTTGTTGTTTCCACTTTCACAGAATGGCATTCAATAACTGTCCCATCACTGACAACCATGGGTTTGGACACGATAAAAGGGCAATCACATTCTCAGAAGCTGAGCAGCCAAGCTTTTCTTACACCTTAGAGCGTGCCTGTTTTAGAGGGGGGAAGCGCTTTGATGATACTCCCTCCTGGTTGCAACTGAGCTGGGCATTCAGTTTGTCTTCTACAAAGAAGTCAGTTATTGATCGGTGACAAAAATTGTGCAAACACATTTCCCATCTATTGTCTGTCAACCCAGATTTTCACGAAAATTGAGGATTATATTGGCTGTTGTCATTCTCAGTTGAACACTGTAAAAACAGTTCATTGACACAGCCATGCTCTCTGGCTTTTGACCTATTGTCTTATACCACTCCCATCTCTTTCTCTCTCACTTCCCCATTTTCCCAAAATATGCTAATATACAGCACATTCATCATCTTTCATTGTCACCTGCTCAAAAAAGATGTCTGATTGGATAGATGGATTGAACAATGGTGGTATCAGTTTTGTTACTGTCATGATCACCTCAAGTTCAAAAGAATCTACATACAGGAGATGTCCATCTCTCATCGTTCCCATCAATCATCTGCACAGCCTGCAAAGTTGTGTAAATCTGCAAACTGGGACCACTGTCTTTGCTGGACAAAGTTTCAGATGCTTTTTTCGCATGCAAGGCATATTCTTTTGGTACAGTTAGTAGTAAAACATTATCGAGATAAAAGGACCTGATTTATGCTCATATGAATATTATGTTGAAAACCTAGACACATAAATTAAACTAACTGTTCAGTCTATAATCACTGAACCAGACTCATGATGGAAAAATTGGAATGGATGCAGGACATTGGTGGACGTCTCACACTACAATGGGCACTATGACGACGCTTTGTGTAGGACTTCAGCTGACATCTTGCAAGCACTGAACATGTTTTCCCACTGATAGATCCAGATCAGAGTTTCAAACTTCCTTGTTCTTTACAGCTAGAATTTTCACCATAGGAAAGTTGTGCTGGATTATACCAGCCAGTCTCAGCCTTATTCAGTTATTGGCTCTACATTTCATTACTATCCCAACAAATTACATGTCTTTTCCATGACTTTAACGCCCAAGTGCTTCATAATGAATGTTGCTAACATGGCTAACACTCCACTATGTTGTAGACTCGCCCATTTTATGGGCTCTAAGCACCTGATATAAAACATTAAAAATGATATTATATAGTGCACAATAGCATACAACAGCACAGGAAGAGAGGTAAGAGAAGAAGAAAAAGTCTGTACACCAAGACAGCTCCTCAGATTGTCAACAATCTCACCAAAAACATATTTATTGAGACATCTTGCTAAAGCACATATTGTTGAAGTTCTGTGCGCTTTAATATAAAATATGTCCTTCATGCAAACACACCCTGATAGGAGGGACTACAAATAACCCATCTCACTTGACAGATATGAAGTGATGATGGTAGCTGTATTTTTACCTGGATATTTGGCCACTCTTTTCCAACACAGCATCTTCAGGAACACTGGGAAAACCATCCAGCTCCTGCTGTCTGGCCTAAAACTGAGAAAATTGTCTGGAGACATACCACTCTGGACAAACTGTATGAAATTTTCAGCCATCCAGAACTATTTCCCTTTTTCTGATGACATCATCAGTGACATCACTATGTACTTACTAATATGTTTATGGCAGTCAAGGGGTTTTAATTTAGGTCAAGTCAATGGACTACGAACAGGAGCTGGCCAGTCTGTTCAACACACACACATCACAGCCGTTGTCAAGTCAATGGACTACGAACAGGAGCTGGCCAGTCTGTTCAACACACACACATCACAGCCGTTGTCAAGTCAGTGGACTACGAACAGGAGCTGGCCAGTCTGTTCAACACACAATCACAGCCTTTGTCAAGTCAATGGACTACGAACAGGAGCTGGCCAGTCTGTTCAACACACATCACAGCCGTTGTCAAGTCAATGGACTACGAACAGGAGCTGGCCAGTCTGTTCAACACACACACATCACAGCCGTTGTCAAGTCAATGGACTACGAACAGGAGCTGGCCAGTCTGTTCAATACACACACATCACAGCCTTTGTCAAGTCAGTGGACTACGAACAGGAGCTGGCCAGTCTGTTCAACACACACACATCACAGCCGTTGTCAAGTCAATGGACTACGAACAGGAGCTGGCCAGTCTGTTCAACACACACACATCACAGCCTTTGTCAAGTCAATGGACTACGAACAGGAGCTGGCCAGTCTGTTCAATACACACACATCACAGCCTTTGTCAAGTCAGTGGACTACGAACAGGAGCTGGCCAGTCTGTTCAACACACACACACATCACAGCCGTTGTCAAGTCAATGGACTACGAACAGGAGCTGGCCAGTCTGTTCAACACACATCACGGCCTTTGTCAAGTCAATGGACTACGAACAGGAGCTGGCCAGTCTGTTCAACACACACACATCACAGCCGTTGTCAAGTCAATGGACTACGAACAGGAGCTGGCCAGTCTGTTCAACACACACCACAGCCTTTGTCAAGTCAATGGACGACAGTCATTAGAAAAAGAATGAGTTGTGTCCATAACTTTCTCACAGGACTGTAGGTTACAGGATGTGTCCTAGTTGAAGTTTATTTTCAGAAAGAACAACAAAAAGAAATTCTTTGGTCCTATGTCAGAGATCATAACATTCACTGAAAAACTGTCAGATATTGCTGATCATCACTCACCATTGGTGTCTAAAGTCTGCAACTCGATCCTCTCAAAAAGTGGCCCTTTTATATGCATTCCCTTGCCCTAAATTAAAACCCCTTGACTGCCATAAACATATTAGTAAGTACATAGTGATGTCACTGATGATGTCATCAGAAAAAGGGAAATAGTTCTGGATGGCTGAAAATTTCATACAGTTTGTCCAGAGTGGTATATCTCCAGACCATTTTCTCAGTTTTAGGCTTATTGTTTTGGATATTGTTTTATGACCTGAAACATCACTTTCTACTGTTTTCCCCCTGGCACTGAAGGGCAGCTTGTCATCTGTCTGCAGACAGTTGACCCATGTGTTTGGACAGTCAGCAAATTGCTACTAAAATGTTCAGTCTGACAGTCCTGTATCAGTATGGTGGACTAGACCAGTCACACTGCTGTGCTCTGGCTAAAATGTGGAAAGAAAAATACACAATTGCCTATCAGCACTGTGCCAGCCTTAATGATACATTTTTTCATTCTTTATTCCATGCCCATGCTTGACTAACAGTACTGCCAGTTAGCTCACCTGACTTTCCCCACAGACGACCCATTTGTATGGGAAAAAAGTAATATCGCCAAAAATCAAATGTTGGAATTTATGAACTGAAAATTTCCAAACTGATTAGTAACAAACGAGTTAGCTGAGGACAAAATATAAAATTTTCTCCCTTATGCTGTCATACAGTGTGATGATAAAAGTATTCATGTTTTTTGTTTGAAATTTGTACACACTTGTAAATGAACCAAGGAATGCACACTGAGTTCGAAACCGATTAAATTCAGAATGTTACGCAGCCACGATAGGGCCCGTTTGTGTAATTCTGTTGTCTGCCTTGTGACAGAAGAAACTGGGTCAGACGCCATTGTTGACACGCACTGGTCACACGAACCAGTCACCGTGAAAATAACTACTGCTCACAAGCACACCAACACACTCTGCATTTATTGGTCGCAGTGGAAAATGGAAAGGTCAGTTGAAATATTTGTAGCGTACAACGTCATGGAAATTAGGTACCACTCCAAAAAAACAAAACTATCTGAAGCCCTGATTGGGCTCCTTCATCTGAAACGGTTGTGAACAGTAGAGCCTTGATCGTGGCCCTTCATCAGGAGTGAGTTAACTCTCTTGCATTCACATGTTCACTGAGAAACTTCATAAGTGTTCATCTATGGCTTCTGTGAGAGTGAAAGTGAATGCCAGAGCCTAAGATGAAAGGGCATTGTTATTTTTCATTTGTTAGTCGTTATCATGCTTTCTGGTTGCATGATGAAATGATCAGTATTCTGCCTCATCTTTTCTTACAACAAAATGATTATTGTACTTCCTTTGTCCAAAATGAATCATGCCTCTTTCCACTACAAAATAATCCTTTCTATTTCCTATCTCTTAGTGCTACCCTGTTTCTTAATAAACAATTATGCCACCTTTCCATAATAAAAATTACACCACCTTTTCATAATGAAATGGCCACTTCTGCATCCTGCTTTCATAATGAATTAATGTTTATTATTTTGCCTCTTCTTTCCATAATATATTAATGCTTAATTTTGCCCAGCTCTTTCCATTGTACAGTCTTTATTTTTACAGAATTAACTCTGTTTACTGTTTCCACAACAACAAAAAAAGTAATTACTCTTAACTCTGCTTCCTCTTTCTACAAAAATGGGTCATATTACCACCTCCTGTAAAAAAACTGGGCATTATTCTACATATTTCCACAGTAAAAGAGGTAACTGATAATAATTTTGTTCTTTATGTCACCTCTTTTCACAAAAGAACAGTCACTCAGCCTATGGTTTCCATGATGATGGAGTCTCCTGTCGGACCAACGAATGAGAAGGTAGGCAGGCTTGTCTGTCAGTGTGTGTCCTCATATGGGAGAAGAGGCCGATTCTGGATGCACAGCACTTCCCACAGGTGTTGCAAGGGAAAACGTCTCCAGAAGTTGAGCCCTGCTTCCTTCGCTCATGCTTTTCCTAAATGGCCAGCGTTCTCTTGTTTTCAAATGTCTTTATGCCACTAGAGCACAGCATCCTCCAGCGAGAGCGGTCAAGGGCATCAGTTTCCCAGGAAGCGATGTCTGTGTCACAGGCTTTGAGGTTTGTCTTCAAGGTGCCCTTGAAGCACT
Organism: Babylonia areolata; assembly: GCF_041734735.1. Taxonomy (NCBI): domain Eukaryota; kingdom Metazoa; phylum Mollusca; class Gastropoda; order Neogastropoda; family Buccinidae; genus Babylonia; species Babylonia areolata. The sequence continues at coordinate 46,630,823 of NC_134881.1, read as the reverse complement.
TGCAGGGTTTTCCAAGTTCGCAATGGCCTTCCTTCAGCTGGCCATACAGTAGCATCTTCAGGATCCTGCTGTCTGTCATGCGGACGTGTCCTGTCCAGCATAGCTGGCACTGGATCAGCAGGCTTTCGATGCTGGGCAGGCCGCTCCTCTCCAGGACCTGGAGGTTGGAGACCCTGTCTTGCCACTTCATGCCGAGGATCTTTCGTAGGCATCTCTGGGATAGACATTTCATCTGAAAGTATTGGACGTCCAGTGCGACAATTGACTGCTGGAGAGCTTGGCAGCCATCTTGGATCTTGTGCATCTGTACTTTTACTTGAAATGGCGAGTTATGCCAAGGCGAATGACAAAGAAAAAAGCAGCAAACTTGTGCTGCCTTCCATTTCTTCAGTTGATAGCCTCCATTGCTACAACCAGAATTTGTACAATGAAGTGCCATCATATGCACAATAAAAAATACAAAACATGAAGCAAAAAGTCGAAAAAAAGAAATCTCTTTCACACTTTCTGCCTCTCACAATCATCTTTCAGGCTTGTTGCTCGCAGTTTCAGAAAGCCAGTCAACTTTGAGACCACATATCATGTGACGTGCCTCTTGTCATGTAAGCACAGAACTCTCCAGCGGTCTATTGGCTGAAGTAGTTTTGAGTTGGATCCCACTTGTGTGGTTGGACTCCCCCAGGTTCTGGTCTCTAAATCACCATATAATGTGCAGACCTGCCAGTGCTTTAATGCCCAGGGTTTGTGTATACACACTGATAGTGGAATACTTGTACTGATGGATGTGACATTCTTCAGATAGTGGAATACTTGTACTGATGGATGTGACATTCTTCAGACTATATAAATCTGAAATCCTACTGTAATCTGAAGTTGAGACTTGAAACGCTGCAAGCTTCCTATGCTTTTACAAGTATACAGGTAATACAAAAGTTTAGGACACAAAAATAGTGAGTCCCACTCGACTGACAGAAGAAGCCAAAATCCACATCCTTGTTTACAGAAACAGTATTGTCAGTACTACAGTAGGCACCCACCCCAGCAACACAGTCTGGCTGACTTCAACAGAATTTAAGAAAAACAGAAGTGAAACCACACATGCAGGAACAAGAAAATAGGAGATGCATCCAATGCGTGAACTGAATGGATGCATGAACTGAAAATAAGGAGTAATTTTTAGGTCACAAACCTATTTTGTTCCCTCATATATCCTGAAAGAATTGTATTATTAATTTAAAATCCCTCCTCTTCAATTCACCTTTTCTTGTATTAGAAAAACAAAAGCTTTGTCACATAGTCCTATGTCTGATTTCTTATCTAAAAAAAGAACAAAAAAGAGTGCTTAAAAAAAAACACCAACCATGCAGCAGTTTATTCTACTTAAGGCTGTATCAAGCCATAAGCACACATTTCTTATTACCTTTACAGTAACTTATATTTAACCTTAGTAGCAGTACCTAACATTAGCACTAATTTTTGCAAAAGTTGGGTGAGGAGCAAATTCTTTAGGTGAGCTTATATTTCATTTTCCTGCACCACAGAGTTTTGTCATCTTGTGAGCTGATATCAACTGTGATCATATTAAATGTCACTGTCATCCATGCTATTAAAACCCATGATCATGTCTGCCTTATATAAACCGGAACTGCAGAAGTACCTCAGTTGTAGATTTCACAACCATCGTTGACAAATTCACTCAGCATTGAATGCAATACACAGGTACTGTTGTTTTATTTTTCCAGACTCCAAGCTTCAGTAATAGACTGGTTCTCCAAAATACATCACAAAAAAAAACAACATTAACTGCAAACTGAATGTCGTTCCTGTTATGTGAACTTAATTTGAATAACACTGTTAAATTGCATTCATTCATGCTCAGTGAGCTCAGTAAAACATATAGGGCTACTTACACAAAGTTACCTTTGATCCTGTTGCTAATTATTTACAGGCTCACTTATTTACAGAAACGAAGAATACACAGTATGTATATGTTGAAATGTGTGTGTGTGTGTGTTTGCACGTGTGTGTGGTGTCAGGCATCAGTTCCTCGAATTTCGGGTTTGTCTTGACCAGTTGGTTGAACGTGTACAACACTTGAAGTACTAAACAATGTGGAAGTTATGTGAAACAGATAAAATGTTTTCTTTCCACAGATTTTTTTCTGTGCTGACAAGATGTTAGCAAGACTATTAATTTAAATCTTGAATCTTACTGGAACTAAAATCTGCAGAAAGAGGGAGAAGTATGTTTTCCGTCAACAGTATTTTGAAAAACAAAAAAAGAAGCGAAAAATCAAACAAGAAACACTGCCACTATTTTGTTAGACAATGGCTTATTCCCTGGGAAAGTCCGGGTTTATTTCTCTGTACCCCTTTTTACTTATATGCAGGTATTATGCAAGGAGCAATGCTTTAAAAATGTGCAATGTCATTACAAAGAAGTAACTTCTCATTTCTCGTTTAATATTTCTCTTCGCGTCTTGTTCCTAATTACTTCTTTGTGAAGCCGACAGCATCGTGGAACCTGTCTGGCAGTTGGTGGTTGACAGTTCTGGGCAGTGCAGCATCAGGAGCAGAAGACCAGCAAGAATTCCAGCAGGCCAAAGGTCAGCAGTGGTACAACCATCACTGCCTCCACTTCATGGGAACTGACTGGACACAGCATACACACTGGATGTAGTTAACAGTTCTCTCTTCTTCCTGTTGTATTTGTCCTCAACACACATACATATAGGATTTGGACACCACTTACATCTGATCTGACTTCACAGCAAATCTGTACATGTGTGTGTGGCTGTTACTGCTCACAAAAACCTGACTTCAGTGAGAACACTACTGTAGGAATAATTCCAGCATACCCTGGCCATTTTCAGTTGAATCATCCAGTCCCATCCATCACCCTCCACTCGCAGCAAGATTCACTCTCTCGTCCTCACATAAACTGACTCCTTTCTACAGCCCAAGCCTGCTCATTGTATTGGAGAGCTGAGATGAACAACCTTATGGTGCTGGCTCTCACAGTTAACTACTATTAGTTTTGAGTGCCAGAGGATGGGTGGTACCTCCCATCTGGTGTTTTTTCAGTTGTCAGTTTTCCACTTAAGGAAACAGGGCCATGTAATTATCAGGGTTGAAAAACTAAACCTTGCTTCTGTAGAACATACATTTTTTGGGGGGAATTTTTGTTGTTTGAGGAAAAGAAAATAAGGTAAAAGTATCAGTATGTATTCATGCACATAAACCTAAGAAGCTTCTGATGCTTCTGTGAATTTCTTGCCAGTGGATAAAAAAAACAACTAACCAGAATATAATCATAATTATCATACACGAAATTTTAATGATGTAAGATCAGGCATACAAAACTGCAAGATGCCAACTAACATCTCACACATCACGGGCACAAAAATCACAATATAGTAAGAATGCCCAATTATCAAATCCATAAAAAGAGACAAAATATTCAAGGTGAATGGAGCAGTAAGACAGAAAAAAAAGAAGAAAAGGCCAGGAACAAAGAGTGTTAGAACAGAGGAAATTTTTGGCACAGAATTTCCTGAAAGTGAAGACAGTAACTATTCACTGTGAAAGATCCCCGCCATGTATCATGTCTGAATGTTACTGGTACAGTGTGGGTCATGGTTCATGCTACTCCAGTGTATTCCAGTGAAGAAAGGTAACTCGAACCAAAGTAATGAAAATGAAATATGATTTGCTCTCCTCCCATATCATATAAGACCACACATGTTAATATTTACCTCTCTCTGTATATCGATATATAGTCCTGATACAACTTTCACAGTCTACTGGGTTTTGAGTTTGACCCAGAGAAAACATGTTGGTCTGATCAACGTGGTGGATTCCATCATTATAATCAAATGAATTCACAAAAGCTGATTTCATATTAAATTCTCTCAACAGAAAACCAGTAATATCAAGTCCTTGGATTTAAGCACACACATACACACCACAAAACAAAAACAAAAACGCACCACAAACAAAACAACAACAGGATCTTGTTTCCGGATACTGCCCAACATCGGGAAAGAATCGACTACCTCTGTATCATCTTTTTAGGTAGTTCAAATACAGGAGTGAAATCAAAACATACTGTGACAGAAAATCACTTGATTTGAGAAACTTCTCATTAAAAAAAAAAAAGGGGGGGGGGAAAGAAATTAAATAATAGCAATGCCAGTGGTTTTCAGCATTTTCCTAGCCACATGTGCAACCAAAGCAAACAGTGGCCATTTTATCATTTGCATGGAGTCTCAGGTTTTTAGAACTTTTAATGTTTTTAAGATCTTCACTCTTCTTTGTAAGCATATTACTCTTGTCACAACAGATTTCTTGTATATATTTTCCTATCACAGTGGCTTTTCTACAGAATTAGCCAGGGTTAACCCTTTTGTTGCTGTGGAGTCTTTACATGCGCTGAGTGGATGCTGCACACAGGACCTTGGTTTATCCGAATGACTAGGTCCAGACCACCACTCAAGATCCAGTGGACAGGGACAATATACTGGCAAGTGTGGGAATCAAACCAGGGTGCTCAGATTCTCTCACTTCCTAAGCGGATGCGTTACCTCTTGGCCAACACTCCACACCAAACCCCAAACTCACAGAAACCAGCAAAGTGAGCAAGGGTTGCGAGACCCCTTCGGCTTTTCATCACAGCATTCACAAATGTTACAGTCCCGTCCTCCCTCTCCCACACACACTAACACAGACTTACCAAACTGTCAGTGTAAGCACTGATGACACTTGTCACATGAGCGACAGCAGAGTGAAGGAGATGTGAACCATATAGCGGGAACATCTTCAGTGGAAACCAGTCAGGTGGTGGCCAAGGAACAAATGATGTCCAACTTCCATCATTCTCCACAACAGTTGTTATCTACTGCAGGAACGGAAAGAAAGAAAAAAAGAGTTTGCAACACTTAGTCCACTGATGTAGGTGTGTTCAAAATCTGTAGATTACTATATATTTCTCTGGTGAACTAAGCCTGCATGACAGTGTGATGGGCTATCCATCACAACAAAAACAGGATTGAAAAAAAAAAGTACTGATACCTACAGACTATACCCTTCCATGGTAAACTTCAATGCTACATTAAGATCATATTAATGTTTATGTTGGCAGTACACAGATTTTAACTGAACAAAATTTGAATTATCTTCCTGTTCATGGTCAATCTAATTTTCATCTACTTGTATTGAATCAAGTGTTGCAATTTCATTGAACCAGTTTGGGCAAATAAAGCATCCTTTCTGATCCATTCTGGCCCAGTTCTTCCCTGGATTTGACTGGGAGACAGCCACATTGAAACCCAACGCCCCAGCTGTGGGACAACACTGGGAGTTCCTTGAACTAATTAGAGATTATGGACTTGAACAAATGGTGAACCAGCCGACGAGGAATAATAACAACCTTGACCTTATCCCCACAAACTCACCAGGCCTCATTCCAAGAGTAGAGACTGTCATGGGCGTCTCTGACCGTGAGATGGCCTACTGTGAGTACAACTTCGCGGTGGAGAAAACCAAGCAGAGCCCCAGATGGATTAAACTCTTCAGTGAAACGGATTGGGACGGCATGAGAAGAGCAATGAAGGCCATGTACTCCAGCTTTGTAGAGGAAAAGGGAAACCCGACTACAGAACTATCGACGCGCTTCAAGGAAGCATACTTAAGCTGACGAGACCTATGTCCCCCGAAAACAAGCACGTCCCAAATGTAGTAAGCCTTGGGTTACACCTGAAAAAAGAAGCTGAGACGAACGATACAACGCAAACTACGCATAGTGTACTGGACGTACATAAACGAAAGCCTGCCAGAGACCTCGCCGGATGAGCCCTCGTCATCTTTGAAAAGATTCTGGTCTTATATAAAACACCAGAGGACTGCAAAGATAGGGGTGTCACCTTTGAAGGTGCAGGGTAGATTAGTATCGATCAGAACCTAAGCATCAAGCGGAAATTCTGAGTGACCAATTTCAGTCAGTCTTTACAGATGGCCAGGTCTACACCAAGAATCAGTTTAAGGACAAGTGTTGTGTGAACGAGGCAGACTACTCCGAGCTCAGTAAGATACACATCTCAGAGGCGGGCGTCAGGAACCTGTTAAAAGGATTAAATCCTCACAAGGCCTGCGGCCCCGACGGGATCTCGCCGAGGGTGCTTAAAGAGCTCGCACACGAAGTCACTCCCATCCTGATACTGCTGTTTAGAACCTATATGGACACAGGCATCGTACCAGAAGACTGGAGATCAACCACATCGTGCAAGTCTTTATAAAGGGCAAACATTACGATCCAGCAAATTATTGCCCCGTATCATTGATCAGCATCCCATGTAAAATCATCAATGGAGCATATCATTGTCAGTTCACTCATGGACCATCTAGAGAAGAACAACATCCCGCTTTCTCCCAGGGAGCATGGCTTTCGTCGTAAAAGATCTTGTGAAACCCAGCTGCTGGAGTTCATGGAGGAGCTGAACGAGAATATGGAAGCCTGCCAACAAACTGACATTGTGGTAATAGACTTCGCGAAAGCCTTCGACAAGGTTAATCATTCCCTCCTCCTGCATAAACTGCACCATTATGGAGTCCGAGGCCATGTTAACAGATGGACTGGAGGTTTTCTACTAGAGCGGAGGCAGGCTGTGGTGGTTGACAGTGCGAAGTCAGACTCGGTTGCTGTGAAATCTGGAGTACCTCAGGGCTCCGTTCTTGGGCCAAGCTTGTTCTTGGTTTACATATAAACGACTTGCCCGGAACTGTCTTCTCACCCACGCGACTTTTCGCAGATGACACCGCTGTCTACAGGCCAATAAGAGCAGGTCAAGACCAGACCCAACTACAATTGAACAGATCTCCAACTAGAGAAATGGGAGGAACGATGGGACATGTCATTCCATCCAGGCAAATGTATCACCCTCCCGGTTATCAGTCCCAAGAGAAAGAAGAAGCTGCTGACACCAACGTACCAGCTGCACATCCAGACTTGCCAATGTCGCCTCTGCGAACTATTTGGGGGTCACGATCGCACAAGACCTAGATTGGGATCTCCATGTTCAGAACATCACGAACAAAGCTAACAAAACGTTAGAGTTTTTGCGCCGAAACCTTAGAGTCAGTAACATCAGACTCAAAAATACAGCCTGTAAGGCTCTGGTGCGGCCTGTTCTGTAATATGCAAGCACCGTCTGTGTGGGACCCGTACAAAGAAGGGCAACGAAGATCAGCACGTTTCGTTTTAAACCGTTACAAAAGAACCGCCAGCGTCACGGACAAGTTACACCACCTCGGATGGACATCCCTACAAAGCCGACGTAAGATCGCAAGGCTTACCATTATGTACAAAATCATTAACATGGTCCAGGTGGATTTGGGAAAACTTTGTAAACCCCAGGAACCAACGTTAAGAGCACCTAAGAAGAGGGACAGAAGAGCACATTCAAGGCAGCTTGCTAGCCTTCAGTGTCTACGGGACTACCGGATTCACTCGTTCCTCCCGCGAACCATCTCTGAGTGGAACGATACATTGACCGAGGCTGTGGCTGGAGCTGCGTCCCCTGGCGTGTTCACGTTGGGAGCTCGTAATCTCCACCAATAGTGTGTGTGTGTGTGTTTTGTATAACCACCCCCCTCTAAAAGTGTCAGAATAATCAGCTTGATGATTGTGGACACTCTACGGATGATGATGATGATAATGGCCGTGTGGCTGAAAAATTGAAAACATTACCACACAATTTGACGTGTATGTTGGTATGTTTTTTTCAACATTTTGAAAGTGGTTTAATTGATTTAAATAACAGAATATACTGTTCACATACAAACAAAAACATCTACTATAAACACACAACCAGTAAACGACCACAAGATATTTGACGCTGGTTGACCATTCTGCCCCATTCATTGCCGGAATATTAAAATAAATTTAATATAATCATAACAGTGCACACAACAAAAGAAAAACTGAAAAAAATAATTCAGATATAGTTTCTTTTGCGCAATAAACAAACAAACAAACAAAAGCAAAATCAATAAAAGCCGTATCAAATCATAAAGCCAGTGGGACCTAAAAAAGCAACAGATGTCTGCAGACCAATGGATCATTTACTCTGGGAATGACAGACGACACGTCAGAAATGAAAAGGCCGAATGACAAAGAAAGCCACAGAAATGTGGAACATTCCAGCCCAGAATTTCTCAAAGATTTGAAAACTGCGATTGAAATCGGCAAATAATCAGCACAAAATGCACTGACAGACAAGTATGAAGCGCGTGAACGCACATACGTGCGCAGGCGCACGTCGATGGTCGTGACTTTAACAGCTGCATGCAAAACAACCAGAAGTGTGAGAGAAGCAGAAACCAAAAACAGTCCAGTTCTAGTTAAAATCATTTGCTGCCCGGCAAACTTCTCGTGGCAGGTTTTCAGGACACCCTATATAATCTGCATTAAACGGTTTGTTAGCATCCATATGTGGAACGAGGCAAAGCGCCACATGGAGAGAGAGAGAGAGAGAGCTTTCTGAACAAGCAATATTGTGGCCGGGAAAAAATGTTCCATTTCATTTCACTGCAAAGCGCAACACTAATTATACCGATGAATCTGCCCGTAGAATAACTTGTCGTAGCATCAGTGGTGTTAAAATGTGTTCCTGTCCTGGCGGAAGTAACTTGAAATGATTTCATTAAATGATTAATCTTAATACGAAAGTCCGAGAAAAAAGTGAAAATGCACAAATAAAAGCTACAACAAAAACCATTGCAAGTCGAATATAAACATATAATCACTTGCCTGATGAAATAGAAGAAAACATTATGGTCTGACGCTCAAATAGTTTAAACACGACGAAAGTAGCCAACACCTGGAACCGCAAAAGAGAACACGTTGAGTAATGCTGCAATATTCTCAGCCGGGAATCAGTCGAACAGAAAACTGATCGACATCCAATACATATATACATCAATGCGCCTCATCCTACCCCAGCAAAATAGATGAATAAATAACGTGACAAATAATTCACACACCTCAAGACACTGAACTGGTTAGAGACAATCGAGCGTCACGACTGTGACCATTCAACCAAATGAACGACGCATGGGGTTCGACTCTACAGCAAGAAACTTGTACTTTCTAGTTGGACGAGGTTTGCACCAACTGTTAGCAGTTTCCACTCCAAGAATTGAGAGGGTACCGAATTCTCTATCAAGTGAAACACAGCTTGGCATCATGAGGCTCTCATGCAGTTTCGTCTGCCAAGATCAAGCTGGACGCTCGCAAAGAGTGACAGTCTGGGGCAGCCACCAATCGGGATCTGAACCGACGACCACGTGATCAAGTTGGCCAGAAGGCGCACGTGTCCCCCGTACCAAGACGCGGCACGCTGTCCGCTGTAATAAACACATGTTGAAGAAGCACGGGCTGCACACGATGCAGTTTGAACTGAAAGTATATATCCTCATGTCCGAATATCTGCAACCGTTGACAAAACACAGTGTACATATGACTGTTTACAAATTACTGTCCATACGTATACAGCCGTTTACAAAATCACAATACCGCTCTTTACCTTCGGTTTTGCAGACAATAATCATCAGAGGTTTGTTGAAAATTGCTTTAAACGCGACGATTTGTTATTACTAAAAAAAACCCAAAAAAACAAAAAACAAATCTAGCCTATTCATTATGTTTATTTAGTCCAGGAACAAGAAATGAACTGTCACACCCACCTCTCTGACGATGATGATGATGTCACGGGCTGTCTCCCTGTTTCTGTCTCTGTCTCTCTATCTCCACGTGTTAGACGGCTTTTGCAAAACTATTGCAGTTAAAGTCAAGTTTTAACAAGCGAAACAATTTTTTAAGCGAACCCTTGAAAAACACAATCACTGCATGATGATTTAGGAACGCTTCCCTCTCTCTCGAACCCGAATCTGACCGCCTGCCATCCCCGAAATATTTTGCTCCCCCCTCCCCGTCCCCCCAAAAAGAGGACACTTCAAAAGAGATAAATAAATGAATAGAAAGATAAAAGAATAAATGTATGAAAATACAAATAAGCGCACGACTTGTGAACGAATGAAGGTGTAGGAAGCCACAACACTAGTGACGTGCACACACACACACACACACACACACACACACACACACACACACACACGTCTTCCATAATTATTACCGTGCAAAAACCATCGGCGGATCACATACTCCTTGCTTAGGAGAGCAAGTGGTGCGTGGGTGGTATGGTGGTGGTGGCGGAGAGAAGCATGCTAGATTAATTCTACCATGACTTCAGGTTGTTCACGTGTGTGTGTGTGTTGGGAGGAGGGGGTTGACAATGTGTGTGTCAGTGTGTGCGTGTGTGTGTGTGTGTGTGTGTGTGTGTGTGTGTGTGTGTGTTTGACAGAGACGAAACAGCAAAAAAAAGAAAGAAAGAGGGAAAGAGAGAACATATAAAACAGTAATTTTATCGATCACAAGGCAAACTCAGCCCAAGAATCAGTAACTCACCCGCGCAAAGCAAGCAAGGAAGGGAGATAAATGATGTAAAACTCGCGCTCCTTTACTTTCCCGTTAAAATCTCCCTTGAACCCAATCACTGGCTGACGTCTCACACGAAATGTTATTAAAGAACGCCAAAAAGTTCTAATGACTCGACATGTTTTGCAGCTGACCTCCATTATGTTTTTTTTTGTTTTGTTTTTTTTTTGTTTTGTTTTTCAGAAGATAAAGTTTGACATAATTCTACAATATTCACGGTAAGATCAGGATTCAGCTAGGCTCTTTTTTCACATCTGTGACAAGATTGTCAAGCAATAATTATAACCCCATAAAGATGAATGAATGAAAAAAAGAAAAATAAACACATCATGACATCCAGCTTCTCTGTGGTAGAATTATCAAACTACACATGACATGGAAGTTGGTCGTATGACGGCAATGATGAAGTTCTTACCTCTCAGATAATCTATGATGATTGTTTTCATTTCAGATTTGTCAGTCTGCCTGTCAGTCTGTCGATCTCTTCTCCTGTCTGTCAATCTTTCAGCCAGTCTGTCTTTCTGTCCGTCCGTCCGTCCGTCTGTGTGCCTGTCTGCCAGCAGAATGACACATAGACCAGTGACCGGATGTTGCGGACATGATGAGGTGGTGCGGGCTGTCACACACACAGTGGACCAAGGACCTGAGCCCGTTGGGCTGTGCTGCTGATCCGGATCGGTGACCGGATCCAGGGATTTGTTTTGACGATGCTTTAACGTTTGGAGGGCGTGATATCTCGACAAAACGTGTGTGTGTGTGTGTGTGTGTGTGTGTGTGTGTGTAGTGATGTCCTAGAGGTAACGCGTCCGCCTAGGAAGCGAGAGAATCTGAGCGCACTTGTTCGAATTACGGTACAATCGCCAATATTTTATCCCCCTCCACTAGATCTTGAGTGGTGGCCTGGACGCTAGTCATTCAGATGAGACCATACACCAAGGTCCCGAGTGCAGCATGCACTTAGCGCACGTAAAAGAACCCACGGCAGCAAAAGGGTTGTCCCTGGCAAAATTCTGTAGAGAAATCCACTTTGATAGGAAAAACAAAAAAACCCAAAAAAACTGCAGGCAGGAAAAAATACAAAAAAATGGTGAGAGCAGCCCGAATTTCACACAGAGAAATCTGGTGTGACGAAAAAGATAAGTACAAATACAAACCAGTGTGTGTGTGTGTGTGTGTGTGTGTGTGTGTGTGTGTGTGTGTGTGTGTGTGTGTGGCAGCCTTCTCACGGTGAAAAGTGAGCGTGATCATGAAACACGCGAACACAGAATAATTTTTTTTGTAAATTAAACAAAAAAGCAAAGCAACGAACAACCAAAACCCCCTTCACCTTCATGTCCAAACCCTACTTTCCCCCTCCCCACCTATCGTCCTGGTCACCTTAAAGTGAAGAGCGGGGAGGTGGAATGACGTCATGACGGACATCACGGAAATTGACAACGAGCGGGAGGTGGAATGACGTCATGACGGACATCACGGAAATTGACAACGAGCGGGAGATGGAATGACGTCATGACGGACATCACGGAAATTGACAACGAGCGGGGAGGTGGAATGACGGACATCACGGAAATTGACAACGAGCGGGAGGTGGAATGACGTCATGACGGACATCACGGAAATTGACAACGAGCGGGAGGTGGAGTGACGTCATGACGGACATCACGGAAATTGACAACGAGCGTCAAACACACATGCCCGTCGTTCCATGATCAACAGACTGATTTTTTGTTTGGGTTTTGTTTGTTTTTTTGAAATCCCACGAAAGGTGGTGGTTATGGCCAAACCTTTCCTTTGATGAAGTGAAGTGTGTGTGTGTGTGTGTGTGTGTGTGTGTGTGTGTGTGTGTGTGTTATGTTCAAGACAAAGACAAAAATTAAAGTTCGTGGTTTTTCCGATGCCTGTACCCAGACAGCAAAAAAAAAAAAAAAAAAAGACAGAATAGAAAATAAAATACTATAATTCGTTTGCTTCATTTGCCATCCGCAGTAAAATAACACGTAATTATTTTTGTCATACATTATCAATTTGCACGATAACATAAAGTTTTGGGTGTTGTTTTCCCCTGAAATATTTGGCACGCGCGACACAAAGTGCTCGCGTTTGTGTGTGTGTGTGTGTGTGTGTGTGTGTGTGTGTGAGCGGAGGCTATGCATTTCTTTTGTTCTTTTTTTCTTCTTTTTTTAACCCGCTCAATGAATAATTCACGCAGCAGGGATTCCCTTTAACTCTCTTTATATTTCCAGCAACCGATCTACGATACTGCTCAGCTTGTGTTGTTTTCATTGATGGAACACCTGTCTCATTTATTTGGTTTAATTCGGTAAATGCTCCCGGTGGGGTCAATAAAGGAGTTGGAATTCACCGGAATGTTTGCACAGAATCCTTATTTACTTTTTGTCGGACAATGCAGCGGGTTCAGCACTAAAGGAGATGTCACACCTGTCGTCTCAGCCATACGGTTGAAGAGTACGGACTGAACCTATATAGGGTCACACGCGTTCGTGTGAATCGCAACATGACTGCACCACAAAGCAATACCGGAGAAACTGACAGGCTGAAAATGGTGTCATCCACGTTCTCTGTCTGTCTGTCTGTAGATTAATGTCGCAGAATCCAGATGACTGGCGTGCCCATATGGGGGTGCACGCGCGTGCGTGTTGGTTGGTCATTGATTTAACGTCTGTTCACTAAAGTGATTTTGGACACACACACACACACACAAATGTGTGTGTGTGTGTGTGTGTGTGTGTGTGAGAGAGAGAGAGAGAGAGAGAGACAGACAGACAGACAGACAGACAGACAGACAGACAGAGGCGGAGTGGGGTGGGAGGGGAGGAGGGGGATCCGGGGTGTGTGTGTGTGTGTGGGTGGGGGGGGGGGGGGGTTGGGGGGAGGGTGGCTGCCGGCAAAGGCAAAGCGGTAACGGCGGGTAGGTGAAACAGGACCAAGAGTCCAGCTCCCAGGGTGTCACTAAGGACCTCAGTATGAACAAACAGTGGGGAAAACGGAAAAGGCGAACCGGACCCCGCATCGCTGAAAATAAGCCTACAGTCTTATAAAACTGTACGTGTTGGCGTTAGTTTGAGTCGTGTCTTCACACCATAATGTATGAAGCGGTATTTACGTCTTGTGTTTACCGAGAGTTAATGAAACATCGATCTGATCGATCCAAAGTCTGTCGAACCTGTACGCCACCATCATACAACACTGGCCTGATAATCATCTTATTTCCTCGTCCAATTTCACGGTCATGAGCCGACAGTCTCCGAGTTGCCGGCTTTTCTGGGTCCAGTTCTATCACACGACCAACATCAACTTGCTGATGGTTCTTTAGTTTTTATCTTCCACATTACTGCCTACTGACGGTGAACTTACGTCCTGTTTGGTGTTTTGTTTCCATCTCCGTCTGCCCGCGACTTGTTTGTCCCTTGTTTATAGACCTAGATCATGGGTGTTTATAGACCTAGTTCATGGGTGTTTATAGACCTAGATCATGGGTGTTTATAGACCTAGTTTATAGACCTAGATCATGGGTGTTTATAGACCTAGATCATGCGTATTTATAGACCTACATCATGGGTGTTTATAGACCTACATCATGGGTGTTTGTAGACCTACATCATTCGTGTTCATAGACCTACATCATGTGTGTTTATAGACCTACATCATAGGTGTTTATAGACCTAGATCATGAGTATTTACAGACCTAGATCATGGGTGTTTGTAGACATAGATCATGGGTGTTTATAGACCTAGATTCTGGGTGTTTGTAGACCTACATCATGGGTGCTTATAGACCTAGATCATGGGTGTTTATAGACCTAGATCATGGGAGTTTATAGACCTAGATCATGGGAGTTTATACACCTAGAGCATGGGTGTTTGTAGACCTAGATCATGGGTGTTTATAGACCTAAATCATGGGAGTTTATAGACCTAGATCATGGGTGTTTATAGACCTAAATCATGGGAGTTTATAGACCTAGATCATGGGTGTTTACAGAACTAAATGATGAGTATTTACAGACCTAGATCATGGGTGTTTATAGACCTAGGTCATGGGTGTTTATAGACCTAGGTCATGGGTGTTTACAGACCTTGATCATGGGTGTTCATAGACCTAGATCATATGTGTTTATAGACCTAGATCATGGGTGTTTGTAGACCTAGATCATGGGTGTTTGTAGACCTAGATCATGGGTGTTTGTAGACCCGTCCAAGCCTTTTCTTTCTTCTCCTGTCAATGTCAAAGCTACGGGTCAGTGTATTTGTTCTCCTCAAATCAAGAAACAGCGCTTTGCCGGTTTCAGTGGAAAATGATGTCGATGTATGATAGATTTTCAATAAACCAACCTTTGTGTTTGACAGTGAAGCAGTAATCTTGCGAAAGCGGACGGTACGAAAGGAAATCTTTCTACACCATGAACAACGACCATGATTTATTATTTATTTTTACATTCTAAAAAATGCAAATAACTACTAACGAGCTGATCACAATATGTAATGAATTGCTATGCCATAGACACCCCCACGCCCCCCCCCCCCCCCCCCCTTTTTTTTAAATTTCATTTTTCCTTCAATGTTACCATTGATGCAATAAAAATTATGTACCTTCTATATCCTATTGGACATTCCTATCAGACATTTCTGGATAACTCGAACTGGATGCAGGTTGGCGGTAATGCGGTTGACTTTACTTTGAACGGAAAGAAGCTCGTACTTCTAGAAAGGATATCTTTCACACCATGGGGTGTGACAAAATCTTCACGGGCGATTCGTCCCCCCCCCTCCAACCTCCCGCACCCCCCGCCTACCCGCCCCCCTATCCCCACCCATTCCTATTAAGATTCTGACTCACCTTCAGTGAGCGGAGTCCACATGCTGAATATCCTGGAATGGAGGCCAACACACCACAACCACCACAAACAGAATCTGTTCCGACAGCTGTCTGCAATACTTGTCCCCCCCCCACCCTCCTCCACGCCATCTTTTACAGTGACCTTGATCCGAAGCATGGGTGTGGAACAACAAAGGCATCAGCTCAGCACCAAGATCAAAACCTTCAGAGCTGTTGTCCTCACCACCTTGTTGTGCTGCTGTGAAACATGGACGACGTATCGCCGTCACATTCAACAACTTGAGCAGTTTCACCAGAGATGCCTACGAAAGATCCTCGGCATAAAGTGGCAAGACAGGGTCTCCAACCTCCAGGTCCTAGAGAGGAGCGGCCTGCCCAGCATCGAAAGCCTGCTGATCCAGTGCCAGAAACGCTGGACAGGACACGTTGTCCGCATGACAGACAGCAGGATCCCGAAGATGCTTTTGTATGGCCAGCTGAAGGAATGCCATCGTGAACTTGGAAGACCCTGCAAGCGCTTCAAGGACACCTTGAAGACAAACCTCAAAGCCTGTGACATAGACATCGCTTCCTGGGAAACTGATGCCCTTGACTGCTCTCGCTGGAGGATGCTGTGCTCTAGCGGCATAAAGACGTTTTGAAAACAAGAGAACGCTGGCCATTAAGGAGAAGCGTGAGCGAAGGAAGCAGGGCTCAACTTCTGGAGACGTTTTCCCTTGCAACACCTGTGGGAAGTGCTGCGCATCCAGAATCGGCCTCTTCTCCCATATGAGGACACACACCGACAGATAAGCCTGCCTACCTTCTCATCCGTCGGTCCGACGGGAGACTCCGTTGACTGATGATCCGAAGCGGAAATATGCAATTTGTGTGTTGAACTCACCTCACCTGCACCACTCTCCCAAGTCCCAGTACTCCAGCGCTGTGTGTGTGTGTGTGTGTGTGTGTGTTCGAATGCTTCGTTTGGAGTGACATGCAACACACTTGATGACACACACACACATAGCGCTGGAGTACTCTGTGTGTGTGTGTGTGTGTGTGTGTGTGTGTTCGAATGCTTCGTTTGGAGTAACATTTGCTCAAACACACACACACACACACGGGGAGGGAGTACAAACATACATGTCATGTGAATGCATGTGTGTGTGTGTGTGTGTGTGTGTGTGTGTGTGTGTGTGTGTGTGTGTGTGCACGCGCGCACACGTACGCGCGGGGGATGGGGGTGCGGGGTGTTGGGGGAGAGTGTGGAATTGACAGGGCGAAGGTGCACGCGAAACTGTTTGTGTTGTGGGCAGTTCCTGGGGCGGCACGTTTTAATCTGCCTCTGGCACCTTCCAACAAGAATCGTCTTTATCCTTTTGCCGCTTCATCCGGAAGACGTGAACCCCAGGACAACGAACAACGCCTGATTATACTGCACATCGTCTTTTGGTCATTGATTTAGTTTCTGCTGTTTATAAACTGATTCCACAACAAACGCGTTCACACAGTTACACAGCGCATTGCAAATAGAACGGTTGACAAGGAGTTCCATGCAACGAGAACAGTAAGTGATCAGCTACTGATGCCAGTGTCGTTTTAAAGCCTGCTCATACCTTGAATATCGCCATAGCTTGTACTTCTGTCTGTTCCTGAATTTTTACCCTATTTTCTCTCCACTAATTATGAAATAAAAAATATCGGAAAAAATCGAACGTTATATTTCGTTTAAACATTCCCAGTTCCAAAAAAAACTTTGGGGTAATTTATAAACGATGATCTCGTTTCTGGAATTTGAATTTGCTACTAGTAGAAGAGGTTCTGATTCCACCTATTTCCTCTGGAACGATGACAACAAAACAATTACATCAGTTGTTTTTTTTTCTTCAGCAGAGTTTGGGGGTTGGGAAAGAAGAGAGGTGTGCAGCTGTGATTGACGATCTACTGGCAAGGTGGGCTTGTTCAAGGCGTGGGTATCGGTAAAGAAGTTGACATCTCAGATTTCTCACAACAAAGTGAGAACTGTGGCTCGGACGGTCACTTTCACTGGCCGTAGTGTTGGACTGTACTGTCCAGGACTGGTGGTCCTGTTCCTGTTCAGTTCATTGAACAACCATTCTTTTCTCGCACTCCGCTTTGTCGGGTAAACTTGTGAGAACAGACATTAGGTTGCAGCGTTGAGAGTGTGTCAGTTGGATGACTGGGTTTGATTCACTGTAACTGAAGATATGGTGGTCCAGAGAAACACACACACACACACACACACACACAGAGATCAAACCTTGCCAGTTGTTAGTCACATGATTGCACTATTGGGATCGCTAAAGTGATTACAATTCAGTTCTGTGTTTCTGTTTCTGACTGCGGTATCATGGCGCGGTTCCTTGAAGACCAGCACCACTGACCTTGCTGCTGGGTGGTTGGACTTTCATTCTCAGGGTAATGGGTTTGAATCCGAGTAATGCCAATGTTGGGTACAGGGTGGGGGCAGGGATTTCTGATCAGCCGGGTCAAGAGATGTGGAGACCAACCAGTGTCTGAACAACACGTGTGTGGACACGTACACGTAAGATGAAACAGGTGCGTTGATAGAGATTGTGTCGTCATGGGCTCAGTGAGTTCGGGAAGCATGAAGTACCAAGCAGCATGTATCAGACAAAGCAGAAGGCGACAGTCAACTTTGGTCGTGTGTCAAAGGATGAGGACAAAACGACTTCGACAGCCTTGATTCAGGACAGATTTTTTTTTCATTACATTTAAATATTTTTTAAAATCTTTTTCTTTTCAAACTCACGCACACGAAAAATACATGCACGCACCACACACATATACAGTTTATGTTGCGGCAACAAATTTCGCAAGTGTTAGTTCAGGACGTTTTTGCTTTCTTTTTTAATTATTATAGGTGTTTGTTTTTTGGGTTTTTTGTTGTTGTTGTTGTTTTTCATAACTTTTTTGTTGTTGTTTTTTTGCGCACGCGCATGTGTGTGTGTGTGTGTGTGTGTGTGTGTGTGTGTGTGTGCGCGCGCGCGCACTCGTGTATGTGTGTGTGAGTCTCTGTGTGTGTCATAAAAACTTTTCTTAGTTTGTGTGCAAGCAATCAAATTTAACAGGTCGTCCTTTCCACTTCTGCCCCCTGTCTCACCCCCACTCTAAACATTGGCCTTGACCTTTGTTGGCCATTCTGGTCTGGAAACTGCAGTTCACCAGCAGACACGTTTCCTGGAAATAAAACCCCCAAATCCTGGCTGAGCATTACCTGTTTCCTCTCTTTATGGGCCTTAAGTTTTAGCGGAACTCTCTCTCTCTCTCCCCCCCCCCACCCCCCTCTCTCTCTCATTTTGTGGTGAAACAGTTTGTCTTGAAGTTCAGCTCAAAAAAAGTTTTTACAGTGGAGTGGTGGCAATGCGTCCACTTCGGAAACGAGAGAATCGGAGGGTACGGGATCGAATCCATCAGTTGCCAGAATTTCCACCCCTCCACTAGACCCTGACTGGTGGTCTGGACGCTAGTCATTTGGGTGAGACGAACAACCGAGATCTCGTGTGCAGTATGTACTAAGCGCACGTGAAGCAATCCACGGTAACAAAAGGTTTCTCGCTGCAGAAAACTCCACTGTGACAGTGAAACGCACTTCCAGGCAGAACACGACAGAACAGAATGGGTGGCTCTGTACAGTGGCGACACGCTCTCCACGGGGAGAGCACTCAGCCCGAATTTCACAGGGAGAAATCTGTACTGACAGAAAGCGGTACACGCAATACTGCTGGGGTCTGAAACCCACTGAACTGAATTCCACTGTCAGCTAGTGAGGTGCGTTTTTCAGCCTACTGCTGGGTAGCAAGAAAACCACTTCCTACCTTTTTCCCTACATATTTTCTTCTGCTAATACAGTTAGTTTGAAGAACCATTTTTTCCACACGTATAGTTCTGGTAATACAGGTACGAGTTTGAAGAACTACTTTTTTTTCACACGTATTGTTCTGCTGACACACATAGCAATTTTAAGCACTACTTGCTTTTCCCCAAATGTAATTGTTCTGCTAACACAGGCAGCAATTTGAAGCACTTCTTTTTTCACACATATTGTTCCGCCAACACAGGTAGCAATTTGAAGCACTACTTTTTCCCCCACATTAACTGTTCTACCAACATTAGGTATCTATTTGAAACACTACCTTTCCTTTCAACTAGTACTCTACCAACATTAGGTAGCAATTTGAAATACAACTTTTTCCAAAACGAATGATTCTACCAACATTAGATCACCCTTTGAAGCACTACTCTGATCCCACATGTATCGTTCCGCCAACGTGGGTAACAATTCGAAGCACTACTTTTCCCAGACATGCATTGTTCTGCCTACCGCGAAGCTACAAAATGGCGGACAGTGGAACTCAGCAAGGCAAATCATTGCAAGAGTTTGGCTCTTGAGTTCCGTCCTTGGACTACCAAAGCGATGGACAGCGAAACATGTTAATAGATGTAATTACGTAGCGCTGAGAAACGGGCAGCGATCGTGTACTAAATCGACAGTTATTTTTATTTATATCTTATTATCTTATTACTTAATTATCAAACAGTTATGTCATTATAAATGAAGCGCACGTGCAACATATAACCAACCTATTAAATATGGGCTGCGTGCTGACTTTGTTCAGAGCAGCACGTTACGTCACAATGGACGGGAAACGGCGTGCACGCGTCATCATCACGTGACCGACCAACCCCAGTTCCAGCCCCTGTTCTGCTGTTGACAATCCGTGTGACAGCCATGGACATTATCGCCTGTCCATCAAACATCAACGGAAACAGGCTTTTTGGTGGTTTGTTGTGACTGCTGTGTTTGTGTCCCTTTTGGGAAGAATGTTATCCCATCCACTGAACCAGAACATCACGCTGAGAGAGCCTCGGAACAACGACTGGGCAACACACAATAACACTTTTGAAGCGACTGTTTTCCACTATGGCAACAGAAACAACAGCAGTAAAACATGTTGAAAACCACACACACACACACAAAAAAAGAACAATGGCGACGATGATTGTGATAACAACAACAACAACAACAGCAACAATAATAATAATGATAATAATAATAATCAGAAGAAACAGGATTCAAACAAAAACGTCGGCGCAATATTTCCTGGCAAACTGGCCTAAAGCAGAAAGAAGCAGAAAAACAAAACACGTAGGAACGATACTTAATTGAGAAAGAGAGAGACAGAGAGAGAGAGAGAGAGAGAGAGAGAGAGAGAAGAAGAAGAAGAAGAAGAAGAAGAAAAGTACAATATTTTGGGCTAACCTGCCTATCACAGAGAGTCAAAGGGAAAGACGTCAACCAATAACCATGAACACAATGATACTGGTACACAACTTTGCTGTCAGACCGAAGAAAGCTGCTCTCAAAGGAATTGCCAGAACATGCTTTAAAACATTTTCGTTTCAGAAAAGTAAAATTGCGCACTTGCTTCAGTCCGTTTTCTTGACCACACTGCGAACTGTACAGCCTTTCCTGTGCTGCATGGGTGAAGCCACACAGTGCTTTTGAATTCTCCCTTTGGTTGTGTTTCTATCTTTGGCAGTTTTAATACTTTCTTCCAATTGGTGTACGTGCTTGATCGATCTGCGCAACTACTGAAAAGATTTGTGGAATCAGTTTTTGGACACTTTTGGATGTTAGTTTCATCGTTTGATATATTGACAAACATAGATCGTTTTCATTCGCAATGACTGTCAAAATCGATTTTCGATCCACGACTTGCCATGTTTATTTGTTTATCTTTTTTCATACTTTAGATGTCGTTGCTATTGTCAACATCTGGAAGCGGCTTTTGTTTCATTTCATCCTTTAATCAAAACGAACACACGCAACATTGGTGTTTTTGTGGCACCATTAATTTCATTCTAACCAAACCAAACGATGAATTCAAAGTTCCAGCAGACAGATGTGTTGTGAACCGTGCAGTATCTGATACCTTAGCAAACGTCTTTTTTTTTAAAATGTTTTTTAATGGATAACTAATTTCCATAACCATTGATATCTGAAACCCGTCCTGATCATTGCTAGCAATCGTTTGTCGTTCTTTGTGCTGAACAGGAAACAACTGGTGAGAGAGGCCGTAGAATCAACTGGGTCACTGTGATGGAAATGGCTGCACTCTCCACAACAGGCTTCACATGATCGATTACCCGGACGAAAGAAGATCCACCCTATCAGGTTTCCAAATTGTCCATTCCAAAAAGATCCCAGGTTCAAATTCCCTGGCAGAGCCCCTGATGTTACGGGAAGAATGTTTTCGATCTTTCACGTCAATATCGTCAGGCCTGCTGCTGCCTGCTTGGACGTCACAAGGTCCGAACTGCTAGTGTCTGGCCTCACTTTGTTTTGATACCCACAGAATATAGATAACACAATAATTTAATGTCAGCTGATACTGGGTCATGAAAACATAAAGCCACCAACACATCCTGCTCTCTGGAGGACAGATGACACAGTCCAGCCCCCTAACGATCTTCCTTCCCCTCCTGACACTGACAGTCAGGACCACCACACTACGGACTGGCTGACGGCTTTTTGACATCCTGACGCTGAACGTCACTACACATGTGGAAGCACGTCAGTTTGGGCCTGCTCTCCCTCCATGGCTGTTTCCTTGATCTGTCTGGAATGGACACGGACAAGTCTCTGCCCACAAACACTCCCATCAAAGATGGGCTCAACAGGCTTCTGCACGTTTTCTCCGAACACTGACATTCCCACAATTCACCAGTTCATCTTCACGCTGAAGTCTCGTTGTTGCAAACGATGGGCATTTCGGACAGATCAAAGAAGGTACCATGGAGGGAAACAGTCCCAAGGGCCACATGTAGATTGCCTTCAACACCAGGATGTAAAAGGCCATCAGCCAGGGGCGGTCCCCAGATTCTCAGTATTGCCCGACATTTCCTTTCGCCTCATTTCCGCTTCTCTCTCTCTCTCTATATATATATACACATACATACATATATATATTTACTGATTCCTCTTTCATTACTCTCCCACCAGTCATTTCACGATCTGTCCTTTCTTTTATTATTTTTTTTTTACAGGATTGCACCGTATGTGAAAGGTTCATGTCATCTTTTATCCACACACCACAACCCCGATACCCCGCCCCCTCCAATTCTATATCCCCTTTGATCACTCCCTCAATCCCCTACCAACACACACACACACACACACATACACACACACACACACACATACACACACACACTCCGCGCCAAACAAACATAATTATTGGTTTAAAAAAAATGTCACCTCACACAATACATCTGCCAACTGCCATTTCGGGTAGCCGATATCTCTCTCTCTCTCTGTTTTTTTTTTTTTTTTTGTTTGTTTTTTTTGTTTTGCTTTGTTTTTTCTGGGTTTTTTTTTTTTGGTTTGTTTTTTAATCGAACGAGTTGTGCAAACACGGTGTTTGTCTAGTCCCTGCCACTGCGGCCGGGTCTTATCGGCCTTGTCTAAATCTGGCCACGATCTTGCCAGCCCGTATTGTGTTTGACGAAGCACAATGATGTTGTCATAGCAATCCACCACCGGCACCCATTAAATGGGCTTTTGCGCAACCTTTGGACAGATGTTTCAATGTTTAACTCAAGTAAATAAAAAGAAAAGACAAAGAAATTTACTCAAACACCTTTGAACTTGTTTCCAAACGACCGCTTTCAATCAGAAAAAAGTGCCCTAATTTAACATTGAAACTTAACTCTCATGAAGGCGGGACCATGCAACGAAGTTACGCCACCTCAATAAACCTTTGTATTGAAACTTGAAAACGAGGGTAAAAGTTGTACCAACTCTCTCTCTCTCTCTTTCTGTGTGTGTGTGTGTGTGTGTGTGTGTGTGTGTGTGTATAAAT
This sequence comes from Babylonia areolata, assembly GCF_041734735.1. Lineage (NCBI taxonomy): Eukaryota > Metazoa > Mollusca > Gastropoda > Neogastropoda > Buccinidae > Babylonia > Babylonia areolata. Next base: position 46,607,528 of record NC_134881.1, on the reverse strand, counting down.
ATATGGGCACAAACAGTTCAAAATCTACGAACTTTGAATATATTTTTCTCTTTCTTTTTGTCAAGGCTATTTTTGAAATTTATCTCACTATAACGCTAAAGCATTTAAAACCTGAAAGCCATCCAATTATCAATGATAAAAAAAAACAACCAACAAAAACAAAACAATTGCATATCGATTCCAGTTCTCACCAATACCAGTTCCGACCATTCGGAGTTTTTTTTTGCCTGACATGCTTTCACCTTCCTCCCCATCGCCCCAAAATCTATGGTACGCTTTTATCTCACGTCAGTAGGAAACAAAGTCTGTTCGGCGACCTGGATTTAGAAGAACTCTTCTGTTTAACTCATGCACTACCGAGGAGACAAGTGTCTCCCACAGCATGCAGTGACGGCTCCATTCGTCGTCACCACAAGGGGAGGAGGACAGGGCGATCCCCGGCCACCCTGCGTATTTCACTCAGGTCCATGAAAAATGAATGCAATGTAGGAAAATCCAAACCGACAGTGTTATTTTGAAAGCTCTCTGTGTCTTCCTTTTTTCTGTATAACTCTCTCTCCCTCTCTCTCTCTCTTGTGTGTGTGTGTGTGTGTGTGTGTGTGTGTGTGTGTGTGTGTGATTTTGGAAGTTCTCTCTGCTGCCCCTCTTTTTCTGTAACTCTCTCTCTCCCTCTCTCTTAAACACAAACATGGATGCGTGCTCACTCACACATACACACACATGCACGCTCGCATCCGCACATGCATATACACATGCAAGCACGCGCGTGCGCACACATTCTCCCCAAACGCTTCACAACGGTTTAAATACAAACAAAAAACAAAACCAGAAAAACGCATGTGCACACACACACGAAGTCAACAAACAACAATGAAAAATACACACGTGATTGCGCGCGAACACGCGCACACATGCACAAGCAAATACCAATTAAAACAAGAATATGCTGGCGCGTGTGCATGCACACCTCAAGCAAGGAGAATGATATGCACGACACACAGTCATTGTCGGTGACAAGCCCACCCACGGATCGCCCGTCTTGCCGACCAAACACAGCCATCAGTCCAGCGTCTGCCACAATCTTCCAAACTTTTATTGTTCTTCGTCAACAACACCACCACACTGATGCTCTCCACTTTCTTTTTGAAACATTAAAAACAAACAAAAAACAAAACAACAATTCATTTTTATATATTTGGAGAGTCCTTCATTTCATGGGACCAGCCGTACACAATTCTTGTGCAGTTGGGAACAATGCAGGTATTATACATGTCGCGAGTTTATTCTAGTTACGTGGTTGAATAACAACAGCAAAAAAACAAATAACCCAACCCTTCTGTTTCGTACGGATGTGAAAAAAGAGCATTTCAGTTGTCTTTTTATGCAATCCCATTTGGGTCCATGTTTGCGGTTCTTTAATTAACAACAATTTTTTTTTTCCCTTTTGTAAAATCCAGAGACACAATATGTGGGGATGGGGTATGGGATGGCTGGTGGAGGGTGTGCAAACGAAAATTCTGCGAAACAACACCCCCCCCCCCCTCAACCCCCACCCCCATTCAAAGCACTGACAGAGAGAGAAAAATAAAATAACAAAATAACGGGAAGAAAAGTCATGTCTGTTCACACACCAAAAACCAGCCATGACTACAAGATTGACAAAGGTTATATTGTTTACAGAGGCAACGTAATGAATAGCAATCATCATTTCACATTCAATAACCACCATAATAATAACAACAAGAAAAGCAATGCATCAGATTTCATCACTTTTTAGCCAGCCTGATCACACGATGATGGTGATAATGATTATAATCAAACGAATCCACAGTTGGTTTTGAGATAATCAGAACGAACAACAAAAACATCATACATTATTGAACAACCAATGGGAATTGCAGAAATGACCAACGGAGGCAGCTAAATGTTAGCAAAAATAATGCAACCGGGAACGGAACCCCGATTCAGCAACAAGGAAACCGTAGCAGTAACCACCCTGGGTGACTGATCTGACGGGACTGTTCTCTCAAAGTCAGCACGATTCATGGTAACCCCCAAGTGCATCGCAAAGGTTGTGATAAGACACTGATCGTGGGTTTACGTTCAAACGCTTCAAAATCACACTATCGACTTCAGCTCTCGTGCAAGTTTATCACAGCGACTTTTTTCAAATTTCAAATCGCACAATTCTTGTATTCTCTTTCCGACACGATTAGTCAAAACGATCGTTTAAACAATGTTTAACACGTGTGTTTACATTCAAACGCATCAAACTATTGGTTGAGGTTTGCACTCACGCTGGTTCACAACCACGCGAACAAAAGCATTGGTTTTCCACAAGGCTCACACAGTCTGTGACGATAATGACGAGGATCACGTCATCCGCCGTCACTATCACAGCGACTTCTGACTTAACATCGCTGATAATCATGTCCACTTTCTCAGACGTTTAGGTGGAGACTTGGGAACGGGAACCAGTAGTCACGTGTAGTCACGTTCAAACACATTCAGCTTTTGTTCAACACGCTGGGTTACGACCACGCAAATTACGTACTTGTTCACATGCACGAGCTGCACATTTAACCCCCACCCCCGGCTCCCCATACATTATTATAATTATTATCATTATGAACATTTACACCTAATCTTGAAAATAAGCCCTAGGCGTTTACAAATAGAAAACATATATAAATATCAAACAGGAAAAATTGAACACGATACCAAACATCACTGAAAATTATTCATCCCCCCCCCCACAATACACACAAGCACACGCGCACGCACACACACGTCATAGTACACAATCGTAAATAGTACACAATCAAAAATACCACCAACAAATCTTAAAACTATCAAAACTCACATACATTAATCTTAACACCGCGC
>NC_134881.1:46592142-46599642 GCF_041734735.1 Babylonia areolata | reverse complement strand
GGCACACACACACACACACACACAGAGCCCCCCCTCCGCCACCCCACACACAGCACCTCCCACCCCCCGACACACACACACACACACACACACACATTCCTATCCACTCGACACAACTCTCTCACAATAAACATACTGGGTGGGGTAGGGTTGAGACTTGGTAGCCTGGATCCTTGTGCATGGAGGTCTACAGTTATCAACTTATTCCAGACAAAACAACAAACAAATAAATATAAGTAAATATTATGCAGTCTGTATAAGTACATATTATGCTATATGATGTACACAAATAAATAAATAAATATACAATAAATGCAATCTGATTTGTGCACAGAGACCATCACATACAGGCCAGTCCAGACCAGTCGTCCTTCTGATAGGAAAGAAAGGCTGAAATTTTAAAGTAATTATCTCACAGCGTTATCACTAATTAGGGAAACGCGGAAATGGCAAACATCCACGAGCATACACCCACACCCACACAACCACACACACTACATCCTATTTCATGAGAAACATTCCAAATATATAAATAAATAAATTCGTAATCCTTAACAGCAGATTATACACGTGTTCAGCTCTGACGAGTCGGGGGAAAAAACGACCCCCCCCCAAAAAAAAAAAACAACACACACACAAAGTACAAGCACTAACTATCTTTCAAAGGACAAAAAGTAACATCTGCATCAGCAATGCGCAGCGTAAAAATTCCTGCTCCGTCATGTAAGTATGCAGTATGGAAGGCCAAGAAAACAACGATAACAATACATACACACACACACACTCTGCCCCATATATTTGAAAAGAGCAGTCAGACTTACAGCACACACAACAATGCCAATGACAATTAAGGCAGAAACGGAAGGGAGGAGACTGGGTTCACTTCAGCAGACATAGACTAAGGGTCAATCCTCACACGTCAGACTGCAGCAGACACGAAAATGGGTCAGTCATCACACGTCTGACTGCAGCAGACACAGAAGAAGAGTCAATCCTCACACGTCAGACTGCAGCAGACACAGAAGAAGAGTCAATCCTCACACGTCAGACTGCAGCAGACATAGAAGAGTCAATCCTCGCAAGTCAGACTGCAGCAGACACAGAAGGGTGAATTCTCACACGTCAGACTGCAGCAGACACAGAAGGGTGAATTCTCACACGTCAGACTGCAGCAGACACAGAAGGGTGAATCCTCACACGTCAGACTGCAGCAGACACAGAAAGGTCAATCCTCACACGTCAGACTGCAGCAGACACAGAAAGATCAATCCTCACACGTCAGTGCAGCAGACACAGAAGGGTGAATTCTCACACGTCAGACTGCAGCAGACACAAAAGGGAATCCTCACACGCAGACGCAGGACACAGAAAGTCAATCCTCACACGTCAGACTGCAGCAGACACAGAAAGATCAATCCTCACACGTCAGTGCAGCAGACACAGAAGGGTGAATTCTCACACGTCAGACTGCAGCAGACACAAAAGAGTCAATCCTCACACGTCAGACTGCAGCAGACACAAAAGAAGGGTGAATTCTCACATGTCAGACTGCAGCAGATACAGAAGAAGGGTGAATTCTCACACGTCAGACTGCAGCAGACATAGAAGAGTCAATCCTCACACGTCAGACTGCAGCAGACACAGAAGAAGGGTGAATCCTCACACGTCAGACTGCAGCAGACACAGAAGAAGGGTGAATTCTCACACGTCAGACTGCAGCAGACACAGAAGAAGGGTGAATTCTCACTCGTCAGACTGCAGCAAACACAGAAGAAGGGTGAATCCTCACACGTCAGACTGCAGCAGACACAGAAGAAGGGTGAATTCTCAGGCATCAGACTGCAGCAGACACAGAAGGGTGAATCCTCACACGTCAGACTGCAGCAGACATAGAAGAGTCAATCCTCACACGTCAGACTGCAGCAGACACAGAAGGGTCAATCCTCACACGTCAGACTGCAGCAGACACAGAAGAGTCAATCCTCACACGTCAGACTGCAGCAGATACAGAAGAAGGGTGAATTCTCACACGTCAGACTGCAGCAGACATAGAAGAGTCAATCCTCACACGTCAGACTGCAGCAGACACAGAAGAAGGGTGAATCCTCACACGTCAGACTGCAGCAGACACAGAAGAAGGGTGAATTCTCACACGTCAGACTGCAGCAGACACAGAAGAAGGGTGAATCCTCACACGTCAGACTGCAGCAGACACAGACTAAGGGTCAATCCTCACGTCAGACTGCAGCAGACACAGAAGGGTCAATTCTCACACGTCAGACTGCAGCAGACACAGAAGTGTCAATCCTCACACGTCAGACTGCAGCAGACACAAAAGGGTCAATCCTCACACGTCAGACTGCAGCAGACACAAATGAAGGGTGAATCCTCACACGTCAGACTGCAGCAGACACAGAAGAAGGGTCAATCCTCACACGTCAGACTGCAGCAGACACAGAAGAGTCAATCCTCACACGTCAGACTGCAGCAGACACAAATGAAGGGTGAATTCTCACACGTCAGACTGCAGCAGACACAGAAGAAGGGTCAATCCTTACACGTCAGACTGCAGCAGACACAGACTAAGGGTCAATCCTCACGTCAGACTGCAGCAGACACAGAAGGGTGAATCCTCACACGTCAGACTGCAGCAGACACAGAAAAAGGGTGAATCCTCACACGTCAGACTGCAGCAGACACAGAAGGGTGAATCCTCACACGTCAGACTGCAGCAGACACAGAAGAAGGGTGAATCCTCACACGTCAGACTGCAGCAGACACAGAAGAAGGGTGAATCCTCACACGTCAGACTGCAGCAGACACAGACTAAGGGTCAATCCTCACGTCAGACTGCAGCAGACACAGACTAAGGGTCAATCCTCACGTCAGACTGCAGCAGACACAGACTAAGGGTCAATCCTCACGTCAGACTGCAGCAGACACAGAAGGGTCAATCCTCACACGTCAGACTGCAGCAGACACAGACTAAGGGTCAATCCTCACGTCAGACTGCAGCAGACACAGACTAAGGGTCAATCCTCACGTCAGACTGCAGCAGACACAGAAGGGTCAATCCTCACACGTCAGACTGCAGCAGACAGGCGTTGGCCGTGGTGGCGGGGTGCTGACCTTGACCCCCGCACCCCCTCAAGATGATCCTCTGGGGGTCGGCCTCCATGCTGCTGTCACAGTCACACAGCGCCGTCACTCGGTCCTTGCCGCCCGCCAGGAGGCGCCAGGCGTGCTCGCGGAAGGCGCGCGACACCAGCCAGTACAGCAGGAACTTGACGGCGAAGCTGAGCAGGTGCAGGTAGCGCACCACCGACCCGGCCCGCATGAACACCCGCCGCCCCTCCGCGTCCATGTGCGTGTTGAAGAGGCCCGCCACGCGCACCAGCGAGTTGGGCACGTGCGTCACCAGCACCAGCACCACCACGGCGTACACCAGCTCCGTGGCTCTCAGCGTCGTCGGCTGCGAGGAGCTCACCCCTCCACCTCCCCGTCCACCTCCTCCCCCACCACCACCACCACCACCACTGCCGCCGCCGCCGCCCCGGCCCCCGACGGAGCGCGCCCTGAGATCGGAGGCGGATGACAGGCGGTAGTACTGACAGCCCCGCACCACGATCAGCATCACCAGCGCCACGATCACCACCAGGGGCGCGATGAAGACGACGACGCAGTCGAGGACCATGAAGGTCTTGTAGGGGTGCTGGAACTCCTGCCAGGGTCCGCACAGCCGGAAGCGCGGGTTGGGGCCGAAGAAGTAGATGACGTAGGAGTAGCTGACCACGGCCAGCACGGCCAGGCAGACCAGCACCACCTTGGCTCGGAACACGGTGCACAGCGACCCCTTCTTCAGCGGCCAGAAGACGCTGATGAACTTCTCCGTCACCAAGGCGACCAGGTACCACATGGCCAGGAAGAGGCAGGCGTAGTTGGTGAACATGCCGAACTGGCACACCCCCATCTGGGACATGATGGGCATCTGCAACGACAACACACCAACACCTCTAGACACCAACACACCAAGACTTCAAGACACTAAGACTTTAAGACACCATGGCTTCAAGACACCAAGACTTCAAGACAACAAAACGTCGAGAAAACAAGAATTCAAGACAACAAAACAACACTTCAAAACAACAAAGACTTCAAGACACCAAGACTTCATGACAAGACACCCAGACTTCAAGACACCAAGACTTCAAGACACCATGGCTTCAAGACACCAAGACTTCAAGACACCAAGACTTCATGACAAGACACCAAGACTTCATGACAAGACACCAAGACTTCATGACAAGACACCAAGACTTCAAGACACCAAGACTTCATGACAAGACACCAAGACTTCAAGACACCAAGACTTCATGACAAGACACCAAGACTTCAAGACACCAAGACTTCATGACAAGACACCAAGACACCAAGACTTCATGACAAGACACCAAGACTTCATGACAAGACACCAAGACTTCAAGACACCAAGACTTCATGACAAGACACCAAGACTTCAAGACACCAAGACTTCATGACAAGACACCAAGACAAGACACCAAGACTTCATGACAAGACACCAAGACTTCATGACAAGACACCAAGACTTCATGACAAGACACCAAGACTTCAAGACACCAAGACTTCATGACAAGACACCAAGACTTCAAGACACCAAGACTTCATGACAAGACACCAAGACACCAAGACTTCATGACAAGACACCAAGACTTCATGACAAGACACCAAGACTTCAAGACACCAAGACTTCATGACAAGACACCAAGACTTCAAGACACCAAGACTTCATGACAAGACACCAAGACTTCATGACAAGACACCAAGACCAGACACCAAGACTTCATGACAAGACACCAAGACTTCATGACAAGACACCAAGACTTCAAGACACCAAGACTTCATGACAAGACACCAAGACACCAAGACTTCATGACAAGACACCAAGACTTCATGACAAGACACCAAGACTTCAAGACACCAAGACTTCATGACAAGACACCAAGACTTCATGACAAGACACCAAGATCTCAAGACTTAAGACAACAACAACAACAACCCACATACACACACACACACACACAATCTTGAACTTGTCACTATAAATGTTTGACTTTTTCAAAATATTTGTTCGAGAGTCCAATTGTGTTATTGTTGTAACCATCTTTTTTTTACGCCAATATGATTTAGAGTTGGGAAGTTATCATTTTAGCCAGATTGTTGTAAATGTTGAGATTTTTTTTTCATCCCCACTCCCGCCCCCGAACCCCCCTCCCCATTCTTTTTCTCTTTCTCTTTTTTTTTTTCATGTCCAATATCACTTAATGTGGATAGACATTAAATGAAATTAAACACACATACACACACCACAACCCTCCCCCCTCACACACACACACCTGGAAGTCATAGGTGAGCGTGGTGAGGAAGCAGGTGAAGACGAAGCCGCTGTCCACCACAGCCATGCCGGACAGGTAGGGCACGGAGGGCACCTTGCGGAACTTGGTCCGCGTGAACACCAGGTAGGCCAGCAGGTTGCCCAGCATGCCCACCGCGAAGATGACCGGGTCTCCATAGTACTTCACCTGCACGCCACGGGGAGGGGGTGGGGGAGGGGGTTAAGGGGGTTAGAGATGATAGTCTTGTCTGCCTGTCGCCGTCAGAACAACGGTGGAGGTAAGTGCTGTCCCGACTAGTCATCTGCGGCAGGAAGTTGATTACAATGGAGAGTGTCATGCTTGCGTTACATGCCCACTCTCTCGGCCAAGAGGGTTTATTTATCAAGATGTCTTGCTATGGCGCATATTCGTGAAGCTCTATGCGTTTTGGGTTTTGGACAGTCGGCGTTGGGAGGGTTCCCAGAGGCCAACTGACCCCCCAAGGCTGCAGCACTAAGAGACAGTGCAATCTTGCCTCCTAGTTTGAGTCAGATCCCCTCACAAAAGACTACGCTGTAAATGACTTCCCATTGTAGAGGGGAACTCACTGATTAGACAGCTCTCACTTTGCTGCTGGCTCACGGGTAAGCGTTGAGCTATTATACACACTTCATGAAAAGTAAAGTATCGCTTTATCTGCAAGTGGGTGGAGGTATCATTATACATACTTTACAAAGGGTTTAATACATCTGTCAATTACCCAGGTATGTTTTTGTAAAATGTTATGCACCATAAACAGCTACTTTGAAAAATGCGTTTAAAAAACCAAAGCTTCAGCCAAAACATTACAGATATACAGCGACTGATAATTGTTTTTATACAGTGACTGATGATTGTTTTTAAAACAGGAAGCCCGTGTAGATGACACAAGTGGAGATAATGACACTGGCTGCGTACATTGTTACTCAGCGAAATGCCACTCTTCACCCTGCTCCCAAGAAGAAAACTATACAAGTTCCACAGCGAGCCTTCACTTTTTGTGGGTCCTTTCTTCATTATGATATTCTGCAGGCACGTATATACAAGAATCATATATTATACTACACACACACACACACACACACACACACACACACACACACATCTTCTGTGATGCCTAATGTGAACTATGGAAGTGCTGCTCTTTGGCTTAATTCTGGTCTGACTCTGGTGATATTTGATTTTTAAATGAACTATGATCTTTGTAGTGCACTTTTTGTGAAGAGAGAGACACAGAGAGAGGGGATGAGAGAGAGTGTATGTGTGCGTGTGTGTGCGCGTGGTGTGTGTGTGTGTGTGTGTGTGTGTGTGTGAAGATGTGCAATGCGGTTTGGCTGACTGAAATGGAGAGGCACGTAAATTTCAGTAATCTATATATTTGTATATAGCTATTTCCATTTGGTGCCATTTATCTTTTTATTTTCTATTCATTTTATTTGTTTGTTGTTTTCTTCTTATGTTGGACATGTGCTGCTGCCAAAAAGAAAATCTCCGTACCAAAGTATAGACAATGAAGTTTGTGTATTGTATTGTGTATATATATATATATATGTGTGTGTGTGTGTGTGTGTGTGTGTGTGTGTGTGTGTGTGTGTGTGTGTGTGTGTGTGTTTGGATTACTTCGAGTTATTAGCCCAGCAATCTGCAAGCACGTGCATAACTGATATAATTATAATCTGCACGCACTGCACATAATTAGCATAGCACGCAATCTTCCCGGCACGTGCATCATTAGCATAGCTTTCATCTGCAGGCCCCTGCACCACAGGCACAGAAATGGCTTGCATCCCAACACACGCACTCCACGCCCGGCCTGTCCACAAGACAGAGTGACCTTGTTTGCCAAGGACTGGGAAAGCGGCCTGTTTGCAGCAGGTGTGTGAAGCGGCCATCATGGCCCATAAATTGGCACAGGCCACTGACGCACCGTGTCGTTGTTCTCTCATCAGACATCGCTCTGCGTGCTGACAGTATTGATGCAGCTGGAACTGATTTCAACTCGCTGGACCTTTTGAAAGGATCAGGACATTTGGGGAATTTAACGACATTGCTCAGCTCATGCGGTGTG
>NC_134881.1:46577142-46587142 GCF_041734735.1 Babylonia areolata | reverse complement strand
GTGAGTGAGTGTGTGTGTGTGTGTGTGTGTGTGTGTGTGTGTGTGTGTGTGTGTGTGTGTGTGTGCGCGCGCGTGCGTGTGCTTGTGCGAGTGCACAAGTTCCCCGAAAACTCACGGAAGTAAAAATAGCCACAGCGTGTTGTGTGTTCCATCAAGTGTGCCGCCTGTCACTCAAAATGACGCATGCAGCGTTCTGTGCGTGATACTCATCACATCAGGAAAAACAACAACCGGACACACACACACACGCGCACCACGCGCGCACGCACGCACGCACGCACACGCAAAGCAACACCCACGCACGCGCCGTATGATCACACTCACAACCAAACGGGAATGCAAAAACCAAACGCAAGTGCAACACATTGACATTTAGCTTTCTCGTTATAATAAAGTGAGGTATGCCCCAGAATATCGGTAAATTTTCCTCTGCAGCATACATCTTTTATGTTCTAATATTGATATTCCACTGTAACAGGTATCTGTTCTGTTTGTTTCCCCCCACTGTTTCAGGTTCAACTGAAGTCTAATGAAAACAGATCCGTAAAGCACACGGCTATATGACAATGTACAGCAAATGAGGGTAAAATCACACACACCGACTCTGAGGAGATCAATATTGAAAGCAATTATGTGAACATAAATGGATTCCATACGGCCAACAAAAACCTGTGTAAGTGTCATATCCTGTTGCAAATTGGACACGATTATCTCCGAAAGTTGTGCAATGTTCTGATATGATCGTTTCTTTGACAGCGTTAAGGAGTTAAGAAAATTGCACGATGAAAAATTATGAAAATTGTATTGAATAAGGAAGTTTGTAATCATCTATTTCAGCCTTTTCGATTTTATTTGTCTGTGGACAGGAAATGTTTCAAAATCTACAGTTTGAATGGGCATCAACCAAGACACGTTCACCAATTTTGTAAACATGGGCTCAGAAATGTTGGTTTGCATTTCGTTAATTCCAGGCATCAGTCAGCAGGTAAACAGGGAAACAAAATGGCGGATGATGACAAAAGGATTCACCACATCACTCCTTACATCAGCGAGCGTACCAGGCTGTGTCAAAGCAGTATGCAAACACAAACAGTAACTCTATTATTCTAGTAACAATGATAATGGTGATTATAATAACAATGATTAATAATAATAATAATAATAATTATAATAACAATAATAATAATGATAATGATACTACTACTACTAACGCTATTACTATTACTACTGCTGCTGTTGCTACTACTGCTGCTGTTGCGACTACTGCTGCTGCTGCTGTTGCTACAACCGCCACTACTGGTTGTCATAAGGCGCAATTATAAACGGTGTTTGCGAAACAAAAACCAAATCATACACCAATACACACAGGTCATGCAAACGCATGTGCACCTAAAGCTTACTGCATACAAGTAGAAAAAAAACCCACCAAGAAAGAAAGGCAACCAAACACGGGCGATAAACAGTCACATATGGGAAACCAGCTTGTCAAAATTAAAGAAAACATTACCGCGGGAAAAAGCTGACATGAAGGAAAAGTATATTGTAAATTCTGGACCAAGAGAAAGAGGGCAGCTTGTTGAAAGCAGAGGGACCAGGGACACAGAACGAGTGGTGACCGGCAGTTTGAAGCTGGGACTGGGGGTGGGGGTAAGGTTGGGGGGGGGGGGGGGGGGGGGAGGCTAAGAGGATATGTGGATGCCAGTGAGTGAGATGGGGAACTGATATAGAGACGGTCACACAGGGGGGGGGGGGGGGGTGGGGGGGGGGGAGCACAACTGTTGCTGACGCATTTGTTGCCGATTACATCTGCGCATTTTGTTAATCTAATGAATATTTAATTTTCTCTATCTCACCACCCCAATCTCACTCTCCTCTCTCTATACATATCTCTCTCTATTTTTTCCCCATGTTCAACGTTCTCCCTCCTCTTTTTCAATTCGTTCCCGCTTCATTCTATCTCACCACCCACCCCTACTTCTCATTCAAACCAGTTTCCCCACTTCAACATTCTCCTTTCCCACATTGTCTCTGCCCACCCTCACCCCCCTCTCTCTCCCCCTCTCCTCCCTCTTTTCCTCCACCTCAGCCCGCCCCCCCTCCGTCTCCCGAACAACCTTTTCACCGTCACATCATCTGTTAAATAAAATCAAAAGCCATCACGGTCAGAGCGAGACAAACACCGCACTTAAAACGTGCAACGGGGATAAAAACAACAACAAAACTACAAGGCATTAACAACAACAAAACAACAACTGCCTTTTGCAACACAAACTGATGCCCAATTAATCCTCCAAGACCGGGAATAGAGAGACTGTACAGAGGGGGGAGGGGGGCGAGGGGGTGGGGGGGGGGGGCTGATGGCGTGAGGGGTGACTTGCCAGCTGGGGAAGCCAGAAGACTCCAGAACAACAGTTGAACAATTGCTCTGTCCATCTCCAATCAAACCATGTTGAATTACAGCCCAGCCTACGGCAAAGGAGCGGTTTCAGTGTTAAAACCCCAGGAGACACATCAGTGAAAAGGCCAGTTAAAACAACACTGAAACCACCCATTTGTCTACGTCTCCCCCAGTCCACGTCCAATGGAAGTCAAGTTTACAATCTCTACCTCCTTCAGGGACGGAAAAGGGGGGAACGAGGAGGAACGTCCCACACAACAAGTATTCCTGGAGCCGCCTGTGGAACGTTTGTGCCTGATGCCATGCACATCCCAGCATCCACCAGGAGGCGTTTTGTTCTGAGAGAGTGGTCTCCTCCACGACCACCCCCACCCCAACACTTCCCACATCCCGAGACGCACACACCAAGGAATATCATACAGCAACTTGTCATGGCAAGTTTTTAAAGTACAGACTACAAACGAGAATACAACTGTTTCTCCGACCTCCCCAAACCAGTCTGTGATCATCATGCACCATGTTCTGTGATCATCATGCACCATGTGATCATCATGCACCATGTTCTGTGATCATCATGCACCATGTTCTGTGATCATCATGCACCATGTGATCATCATGCACCATGTTCTGTGATCATCATGCACCATGTGATCATCATGCACCATGTTCTGTGATCATCATGCACCATGTTCTGTGATCATCATGCACCGTGTTCTGTGATCATCATGCACCATGTGATCATCATGCACCATGTTCTGTGATCATCATGCACCATGTTCTGTGATCATCATGCACCATGTTCTGTGATCATCATGCACCGTGTTCTGTGATCATCATGCACCGTGTTCTGTGATCATCATGCACCGTGTTCTGTGATCATCATGCACCATGTGATCATCATGCACCATGTTCTGTGATCATCATGCACCATGTTCTGTGATCATCATGCACCATGTTCTGTGATCACCATGCACCGTGTTCTGTGATCATCATGCACCGTGTTCTGTGATCATCATGCACCATGTGATCATCATGCACCGTGTTCTGTGATCATCATGCACCATGTTCTGTGATCATCATGCACCATGTTCTGTGATCATCATGCACCATGTGATCATCATGCACCATGTTCTGTGATCATCATGCACCATGTTCTGTGATCATCATGCACCGTGTTCTGTGATCATCATGCACCATGTGATCATCATGCACCATGTTCTGTGATCATCATGCACCATGTTCTGTGATCATCATGCACCGTGTTCTGTGATCATCATGCACCATGTTCTGTGATCATCATGCACCATGTGATCATCATGCACCGTGTTCTGTGATCATCATGCACCATGTTCTGTGATCATCATGCACCATGTTCTGTGATCATCATGCACCGTGTTCTGTGATCATCATGCACCGTGTTCTGTGATCATCATGCACCATGTGATCATCATGCACCATGTTCTGTGATCATCATGCACCGTGTTCTGTGATCATCATGCACCATGTGATCATCATGCACCATGTTCTGTGATCATCATGCACCATGTTCTGTGATCATCATGCACCGTGTTCTGTGATCATCATGCACCATGTTCTGTGATCACCATGCACCATGTGATCATCATGCACCGTGTTCTGTGATCATCATGCACCATGTTCTGTGATCATCATGCACCATGTGATCATCATGCACCATGTTCTGTGATCATCATGCACCATGTTCTGTGATCATCATGCACCATGTGATCATCATGCACCATGTTCTGTGATCATCATGCACCATGTTCTGTGATCATCATGCACCATGTGATCATCATGCACCATGTTCTGTGATCATCATGCACCATGTGATCATCATGCACCGTGTTCTGTGATCATCATGCACCATGTTCTGTGATCATCATGCACCATGTTTTGTGATCATCATGCACCATGTGATCATCATGCACCGTGTTCTGTGATCATCATGCACCATGTTCTGTGATTATCATGCACCATGTTCTGTGATCATCATGCACCATGTTCTGTGCACCGTGTTCTGTGATCATCATGCACCATGTTCTGTGATCATCATGCACCGTGTTCTGTGATCATCATGCACCGTGTTCTGTGATCATCATGCACCGTGTTCTGTGATCATCATGCACCATGTTCTGTGATCATCATGCACCATGTTTTGTCTCAACAGATCAGGCCTACAGGACACAAGTCAAATGATAAATCAAACTAGCAAAATAAAGAGGAATCGCGGTGACATTTTCTCACAGGGGGAAAGAAAAAGGGACTGGGACGACACTAAAGACACCTGACCTTGCTGATGGCCTCCATGAAGGGGTCAGGGGTGAAGCGGAAGGGAGGCCGCACGGGGCCGCGCGTGGCGGGCAGGGTCAAGGTCATGTTGCCGTCCCCAGGCCCGTACAGCCCGCTGCTGTGGTGGAGGTGGTGGCTGAGGTTGGTGAGGTCCGGGGCTGAGGGGTAGATGCCGGGGGTGCTGGTGCTGAGCAGGTGAAGCACCGTGTCCACAGACATCTCCTCCACCGGGGGGTCACTGTTCAGGGGGGAGGTTTCCATCAGGAGGGAGTTGGCTGATGATGACGATGATGACCACGACGACGACGACGATGATGTCTATGCTCCTGCTGCTGGTGTCCAGATTGTGGTGGGGCAGCGTACGGGACGTTGGTGTTTTTCTTCATCAACGAATGTCTTTCAGTTTCAAAGAGGTGTCGTGACGTGCCGACTGCTGTGTACACACTACACCACATCTGCTATTAAAAAAAAAAAAAAGAAAGAAAAAAAAAGGCCGATGCCTGATTTTGGCGTGAACCGAGCAGGCAGTGAGAGAGTGGGTTGAGTTGAAACGTGAAATCTTAACTCCCATTCAACAGCAGTGGCGCGTAAGGTGAAATGTTGGCCTCCATTTAAACAATGCTGGTTTGAAACAGGATTTAAAAAAAAATCAAATCTTCCACTCACCAAAAACGTGACACTCCTACTTCCAATAAACTACTAATGGCCGTGTCCAAATTCCTGTGGACGCAGTGTGTGAACACGTGGAATGAAATAACCAATACTGAACAGCCCGCTGCTGATGTGTCCTGTGTTGTACAACACATGTGTGTTGAATTCAGAAAACAGCGGACAGAGAAACATCCAGCCCTAACACGTCATCTTACGTCGTCTTTTTTTCTTTTCTTTCCTGAATCAAATCACAAGTAAAACAAAGCACGTGTCAAAAAGTGAACACCGTCAAAATCACACTGAAGTAAACGTAACATGATCACCTCATAGCCGTTTTGTTTGTTTGTTTGTTTGTTTGTTGTTGTTTTTTTCACTCTTGGCTTTCCTGAAAGAAAACAAAAAGAAAAAGAAGAAGAAAATCACACTTGGCAGTGATGCGTTCTGTCCTGACTCGCATTATCTGCAGCACAGCTCAAAACTTTCCGCAGGTTGTCCATTCATGACGAATCATCACACACCATCCTTGCTTCATTTTGCCCACTTGACTGAAATATAATCAAATCACACGGATTCTCACGGGGACCAAAAAAACAAACCAACCAAAAAAACAACCCTTTCAAATTATTTTCCATTGGTTGACAAGAGGAAATAAAAGCAGCGAACTCCAAATCCTAGGATGGCAAAAACCAAACAAAGATAATGTGGAAGCGAAGATACGACCCTTGGGAACAAATCCTTTCAAACATGCAGGTGCTGGTTCAAAACTGAAATCTGCACAAGAACTGTTGATCAGCACAAGAGCTGTTAATCATCACAAGAGCTGTTAATTATCACCAGAACTGTTGGCACCAGAACTGTGAACGGCACAGAGGGACCAGCCACCCCGTGCACGGTGTGACGCTGTGTGCAGTCTGTTATCATCTCACACCAGTGCCAGCAGTATCCAGTATCGCGGCGCACGTGCTTTCAACTGTCTCTGCCTTCCTGTCCCGGACTGTCCGTGCCAGGCTGAGGGGGCGTACATGGGAGGCAAAACTGCCAGCAGAATGTGTGTGTGTGTGTGTGTGTGTTTGTGTGTGTGCGCGTGTGCCTCGGTGCGTGCGCTTGTTTTAGTTTTGTCCCGTCGTGTGGTGCAGTTGGTGGCAGTGGAAGTGTCGCAATGTACTCCAGTCACTTGCTGTGTGTGGGAACGGGGTGTCGGTCGGCAGGGCACGTTACAAGGTCTCGCTCTCACGACGTGCTCTTCACTCGTTCCTCAGCTCAGCGCCAACGACATCACTCCTTCTGCAAACGATGCAAGAAAGAAAGACATGCCTACATTAATAAACAACAAAATAAGGCTGCATGCAATGACTCAACAAACCAGCCCAGTTCAAGCCATCACATTCTCTTTGTACCTTCAGAGGCAAGGCGAACCCTCCGACGTAGCAAGAATCAAAACAAAACTTCACAGAGAAAGCTGCATGATTGTAGTTACAATATAAACAACGCATGAACACAAAGAAGCAACAAAGTCTACACGAAATGTATGGAAACGGAGTTTTATGGAAAAGATACAGTTAGAAACACACACACACACACACACACACACACACACACACACACACACACACACGCACGCACGAACGCACGCAAACTCACATCACAGAGAAGGAGAATTTGTGTGTGTGTGTGTGTGTGTGTGTGTGTGTGTGTGTGTGTATGTGTGTGTGCGTGTGTGTGTGCATAGGTGTGTGCGTGTGTGTGTATGCGCGCGTGCGTATGTGTGTGTGTGTGATCAGTGATTATCATTATCTTTTTTGTGGTGAGCTTTCTATCAATAACCCAGTTTCTTTGCCCCTTTTCCCTCTCTTTCTTTCTGATTGTTGGTTTGAATTCTCTCTCTCTCTCTCCATCTCCCCCACCCCTCTCTCTCTCTCCATCTCCCCCCACCCCCTCTCTCTCTCCATCTCCCCCCACCCCCTCTCTCTCTCCATCTCCCCCCCACCCCCTCTCTCTCTCCATCTCCCCCCACCCTTCTCTAACTCTCCATCTCCCCCCACCCCCTCTCTCTCTCCATCTCCCCCCACCCCCTCTCTCTCTCTCCATCTCCCCCCACCCCCTCTCTCTCTCCATCTCCCCCCACCCTTCTCTAACTCTCCATCTCCCCCCACCCCCTCTCTCTCTCCATCTCCCCCCACCCCCTCTCTCTCTCTCCATCTCCCCCCACCCTTCTCTAACTCTCCATCTCCCCCCACCCCCTCTCTCTCTCCATCTCCCCCCCACCCCCTCTCTCTCTCCATCTCCCCCCACCCTTCTCTAACTCTCCATCTCCCCCCCACCCCCTCTCTCTCTCCATCTCTCCCCACCCCCTCTCTCTCTCTCCATCTCCCCCCACCCTTCTCTAACTCTCCATCTCCCCCCACCCCCTCTCACTCTCCATCTCCCCCCACCCCCTCTCTCTCTCCATCTCCCCCCACCCTTCTCTCACTCTCCATCTCCCCCCCACCCCCTCTCTCTCTCCATCTCCCCCCACCCCCTCTCTCTCTCCATCTCCCCCCACCCTTCTCTAACTCTCCATCTCCCCCCCACCCCCTCTCACTCTCCATCTCCCCCCCCACCCCCTCTCTCTCTCCATCTCCCCCCACCCTTCTCTAACTCTCCATCTCCCCCCACCCCCTCTCTCTCTCCATCTCCCCCCACCCCCTCTCTCTCTCTCCATCTCCCCCCACCCCCTCTCTAACTCTCCATCTCCCCCCACCCCCTCTCTCTCTCCATCTCCCCCCACCCTTCTCTAACTCTCCATCTCCCCCCCACCCCCTCTCTCTCTCTCCATCTCCCCCCACCCCCTCTCTCTCTCTCCATCTCCCCCACCCCCTCTCTCTCTCCATCTCCCCCCCCCCACACCCCCTCTCTCGTCCCCCACCTCACGTTCTTTCTCTAATCCTGATATACATTGCACATGGATTGAGGGCGACGTTCACTCGTTTCCTCGAACTGGCTTTCACGTGCATCACCACTCTTCACCTCATCGTCCAGGCAGCCAAAATCCGCCTTCGGGAACATGTGCTCGCAACCTCGAGCATGTTCTCGTTTGCAGAACCCCCCCCCCCCCACCCCCACTCTCTACGGAGAGCTCTCGTGTCGGGCTTGACCAACTTGTTTGGGAGTTAAAATTCACAGTTCGTTGAACAGTAATGAATCCTTCAGGCGAGCATCAAGCATCGATCTGCGATGTGGACGGAGCGGCACTCGCAGCATCTTTAGCGTGATGGGGGAGGGGTGGGGGCGTGGGGGGGGGGGGGAGGGAGGGACCGCCGGCCTGTGGGAATGAGAGAGATATCATTCACAGGTAGTGAGAAGGAAGGGGGAGGGAGGGGGAGGGTAAGGGGGGGGGGGGGTGGCCGTTGCACAATAATTAAAGAGAGGGAAAGAGCGAGAGAGCGGGTGGGAGAGAGAGAGAGAGAGAGGAGGAGAGGGGGGGAGAGGGAGAGAAGGGGAATGAGAGAGGAGGGGGGGGAGAGGGAGAGAAGGGGAATGAGAGAGAGGAGAGGGGGGGGAGAGGGAGAGAAGGGGAATGAGAGAGAGGAGAGGGGGGGAGAGGGAGAGAAGGGGAATGAGAGGAGAGGAGAGGAGAGGGAGAGGGAGAGAAGGGGAATGAGAGAGAGGAGAGGGGGGGAGAGGGAGAGAAGGGGAATGAGAGAGAGGAGAGGGGGGGAGAGGGAGAGAAGGGGAATGAGAGAGAGGAGAGGGGGGGAGGGAGAGAAGGGGAATGAGAGAGAGGAGAGGGGGGGGGAGGGAGAGAAGGGGAATGAGAGAGAGGAGGGGGGAGGGGGAGAGAAGGGGAATGAGAGAGAGGAGAGGAGGGGGGGAGAGGGAGAGAAGGGGAATGAGAGAGAGGAGAGGGGGGGAGGGGGAGAGAAGGGGAATGAGAGAGAGGAGAGGAGGGGGGGGAGAGGGAGAGAAGGGGAATGAGAGAGAGGAGAGGGGGGAGGGGGAGAGAAGGGGAATGAGAGAGAGGAGAGGAGGGGGGGGGGAGAGGGAGAGAAGGGGAATGAGAGAGAGGAGAGGGGGGGGAGAGGGAGAGAAGGGGAATGAGAGAGAGGAGGGGGGGGGAGAGGGAGAGAAGGGGAATGAGAGAGAGGAGAGGGGGGGAGAGGGAGAGAAGGGGAATGAGAGAGAGGAGAGGGGGGAGAGGGAGAGAAGGGGGAGAGGGAGAGAAGGGGAATGAGAGAGAGGAGAGGAGGGGGAGAGGGAGAGAAGGGGAATGAGAGAGAGGAGAGGGGGGGAGGGAGAGAAGGGGAATGAGAGAGAGGAGAGGGGGGGAGAGGGAGAGAAGGGGAATGAGAGAGAGGAGAGGGGGGGAGAGGGAGAGAAGGGGAATGAGAGAGAGGAGAGGGGGGAGAGGGAGAGAAGGGGAATGAGAGGAGAGGGGGGGAGAGGGAGAGAAGGGGAATGAGAGAGAGGAGAGGGGGAGAGAGGGAGAGAAGGGGAATGAGAGAGAGGAGAGGGGGAGAGAGGGAGAGAAGGGGAATGAGAGAGAGGAGAGGGGGGAGAGAGGGAGAGAAGGGGAATGAGAGGAGAGGGGGGGAGAGGGAGAGAAGGGGAATGAGAGAGAGGAGAGGGGGAGAGAGGGAGAGAAGGGGAATGAGAGAGAGGAGA
>NC_134881.1:46539642-46572142 GCF_041734735.1 Babylonia areolata | reverse complement strand
AGAGAGAGAGAGAGGGAGAGAGAGGGAGAGGGAGGGAGAGAGAGAGAGAGGAGAGAGAGAGAGGGAGAGAGAGAGAGAGAGGGAGGGAGAGAGAGAGAGAGGGAGAGAGAGGGAGAGGGAGGGAGAGAGAGAGAGAGGAGAGAGAGGGAGAGAGGGAGAGAGAGAGAGAGAGGGAGGGAGAGAGAGAGGGGGAGAGAGAGAGAGAGAGGGAGGGAGGAGAGAGAGGGAGGGAGGGAGAGAGAGAAGGGGAGGGAGAGAGAAAGGGAGGGAGAGAGGGAGAGAGAGAGAGAGAGGGAGGGAGGGAGAGAGAGGGGAGAGAGAGAGAGGGAGGGAGAGAGAGAGGGAGAGAGGGGGGAGGGAGAGAGAGAGGGGGGAGAGAGAGAGAGAGGGAGAGAGAGAGAGGGGGAGGAAGAGAGAGGGAGAGAGAGAGAGGGAGAGAGAGAGGTCACCAAAGGGAAAACGGCCAGGGTCATCACTATCACTTTTCTCACGCCACGCCCCTTCACCCCCTTCAGCTTTTAATTGATTAATTGCAATGTTTTTAAAAGCGAATATGTGAAATGCTTTTATTTGAGAACATATGTTTATTACTCTTGTTTGATCAAGTTATCCGCGTGTGTGGGGTGGGGGGGTGGGGGTTGGGGGTGCGGTGCGGGTGTGTGCTGATTATCTGGTTGTGGTTTTCCGCAATTCATCTTTATTCTTATCTTATCTGTCTATTATAATCAATGTGCAGTATAGTAGGCTATGTTTATAATTATATTCAAATAATGTTTCTTAATTCTTTCTGTTTTTACATTAAGAATACTAGTTATTACCTGCAGTGTGTGGATGTATGTATGAAACGATGTATGTGATATTTTTTACATTTGTATCTTCGTAATATTTGTTGGGGCTGTTGTTGGCTTTTACAGTTATGGTCCCATGTTGTTTACTTGTCTATGTTGTGATAATGCACCTGACCAAATTTCCCCAGTTGGAGATAATAAAGTTATTCTTATCTTATCTTATCTTAATCTATTATTGCTATTATCATCATCACTATCATCATCATTATCATTATTAGTGTCATTATTATTATTGGTATCATCATCAATATTAGTATCATTATTATCATTGTTGTTGCTGTTGTTGCTCCACGATCTGAATCGTCTCAGTGACATTACTGTTTCGCCGCTCATCCCACGGCCCCCCACAGCTGTACAGCCACACAACACCGCTTGGTCTCACTGTCTGACGAGGAACGAAATCCATAACGGCACTGAGGTAAGCTGGCATACTGCACACACACACACACACACACACACACACACACACACACACACACACACAGAGAAAGAGAGAGAGAGAAGAAGGAGGAGGAGGAGGGAAAGGAGGAAGAGGAGAAGAAGAAGAAGAATGAGGAGGAGGAGTAGAAGAAGAAGAAGAAGAAGGAGGAGGAGGGAAAGGAGGAAGAGGAGAAGAAGAAGAAGAATGAGGAGGAGGAGTAGAAGAAGAAGAATGAGGAGGAGGAGTAGAAGAAGAAGAATGAGGAGGAGGAGTAGAAGAAGAAGAAGGAGGAGGAGGAGTAGAAGAAGAAGAAGGAGGAGGGAAAGGAGGAAGAGGAGAAGAAGAAGAAGAATGAGGAGGAGGAGTGAAAGGAGGAAGAGGAGAAGAAGAAGAAGAAGAAGGAGGAGGAGGAGGGAAAGGAGGAAGAGGAGAAGAAGAAGAAGAATGAGGAGGAGTAGAAGAAGAAGAAGAAGGAGGAGGAGGAGGAGGAGGGAAAGGAGGAAGAGGAGAAGAAGAAGAAGAAGGAGGAGGAGGAGCAGAAGAAGAAGAAGGACGAGGGAAAGGAGGAAGAGAAGAAGAAGAAGAAGGCCGATGCTCAGCCTGTCGCCCAAGCGTTGTAACGTCATCAACACAGCGACCACCGCCACGCTGAATTAAAAGCTACAAAAGTCAGTAAGTTTAATCAAAGACGCTTTCCAGATGGGAATGAACGGACCTGAGGTTGTCCTGAACTGGATACCTCAACCTGTTGAAGAATCCGTATTGGCAGAAGTTCCTTATGAAATTGGTAAAGCGGCTTTAAAAGTCGTGGTGAGAAAGTAAAATGAATTAGCTTGGGGCACGCGATACACGCGCGCGTAAGGAACTTCTACATAGATAAAAAATTCAAATGAATACAGATGCCAAATAAACTATTTTTACTTTAAGAAAAGTAATAGATTAGACACAGTAGAATAAAACAAACAAACAAACAAACAATCACCCCCAAAAACGACCCAGTCGAATTATTGAAATGATCAGAAAGTGGAAAGAGTGCAATGATTTTTCCATCAAGTGGAAAATATTCCGGCGTTCATAAGCAGTATGAATTAGAAATATGGAGGAAGCATTCAGTCGTATCAACTCTCTCTCTCTCTCAAACACACACAAATCACACACACACACACACACACACAAACATTTTTTTGCTTTTCAAAGAGGGAAAAGGTGAAGAGGTATTACTTCTACATATCAAATGCGCGCGCGCGTATGTGTGTGTGTGTGTGTGTGTGAGAGAGAGAGAGAGAGAGAGAGAGAGAGGGAGAGAGAGAGAGAGCGAGAGAGAGGCGATTAATTTGTGAGCAGGAGTGTGAAACCGAAAAGCAGAAAACGTGGAAATATCGAGAGGTGCAGAGATGTGAGACATCAGATAATGAGGAAGCCTTGAGGCAAGGACAGACAGACAGACAGAGACATACAGACAGAGAGAGAGAGAGAGAGAGAGAGAGAAAGATACAGACAGACAGAAACACAGAGAGAGGACATATGGTTTACTGTACATCGGTCTCAGGCCTTTATACACACACATGAAATGGGGGTGGGGGTCTTGGTGTGGGGGGCAGTGTGGTTGTGGTGCGAGGTGGGTGATGGCAGTGGGTGAGAGAAAAAGACAGACAGACAGACAGACAGGCAGACAGACAGACAGACAAAGACACAGACAGCTGAGTCTAAAAGATAGGTTAACTGACAAACATGCCCACCAGGCAGATTTAAAATGAATCAATAAATGAAATAAATGAAGGAATGAATATACAAATAAATTAATAAATAGATAAGCAAATAAATACATAAATAAACAGTACGCTGAACGTCAGGAGACAAACACGTCTTCACATCATGCTAACGTGAAACCTGTCCACGACCCGCCCCTCTCCCCCACACCCACCAACAATGTCCACAGGTCAGCTGTCTGTCACATGCACACAGCCAATGAGATTCGTTAGAATTGAAACCAACACCTCTGACGTAAAAAAAAAAAAAAAAACCTGTTAGAAATCAAAGAACAAAATAACATAAAGGTTAGAGGAGAATGATTTAAAAAAATCAAATCAAAATAATATCAGGAAACATATTCAGGCCCGAGACGACACGGAAACAGAGAATTCCCCCTGTCATCCCCCTCCCCCCATCCTTCATTCTTTCAGAATAAACGGGGTGCTGTCAATGTATAAGACAGGGCATTCCCCTTTTTTTCTTCTGTTGAGCAGATAACCAGACACGTCAGTTTCCAAAGCCTTCGAAAATGTCCATTTAAACGTCAAAGGGTTAAAGGGAGGCGGGGAAGAGAAGGGGGGGTTGGGGGGGGGGGGCGTGGGGCGCTTGAGAGGAGCTGCTGAAAGAAAGAAAAAATAGGTTGTAAGAAAACTGGGTGGGTTAGTGGGGTGCTTGGGGAGGGGGGAGAGCATGTGGAGGTGGGAGGCACGGAGCGGGAAAATAAACTGCGAATGAAAAAAAAAAAGGATCTGGTAAAGACTGGAGCGACAGTCCTAGACCGGATTTATTATCCGGGCTGTCCAGAATGTGTCCATGCTTTTCTGGCGTTCGTCTTTTTTTTCTTTCTTGTTTCTTGAAATAATATTGGGCTGGTTCGACAGGACTGTACTGGGTAGGAAGAAGTAGGGCAAAACATGGCCCTGAGGGTCCCTCATGACAATCCACCACGACACACACTCAATGCCAGGAATGTCTTACGATGAAAACTTTGCTTTTTCGGTAATTGGAATCATGGAGTACTTAAACTTGTGCCTGGGCGTATGTTAATCTGGAAGACATAAAAAGCGTTGATGCCTTTCAAAAGTTAATAAATTTCTGGTTCTCAAAATAAAATACTCCAGGTTTAATTTTGGAATAAGATAAGCACACAGTGACAGAGAAACATTCGATAACAGAAACTGAAACACAGACCCAAACAGACACAGACAGACAGGAAACAGACAAAGAAAGAAAGAACGAAAGAGGGGGAAAGGAAAACCAAAAGAAAATGAATTCTTGTCACGGCCTCGGACAGTCTGGAGCAAGGGTTGAAAGGACATTACAGTCATGGGCCAATCGCTGTCTCCATTATTCATGACGACTTCCGCTCCCCGACACAATGTTGGTAAGACCAGGTCACCATCCTCTCATTCACCCCGTTTGCTGTCGAAGTGGTTCAGCTGCTGCCGTTGAGAATGGGGTGACTGGCCGGCCCAGTGGACACAGCGCCACAATGGGATGTGGGGGTTCCGAGTTCGATACAGCTTTGAGTGTTGCTAACAACACTGGCTGTGTTCACCCCTGTTTGCCAAAAATTCACCATTCTTTCACCATGTCCACGGGAACAAAACCGCGCAAGTTCCCCAAATAACAGTCTTTAGCTTTTTGTGGACCTTGCAGTTGCACAGTTTTCTTTGCTGTTTCCAGCTCTTTTTTCAGGAATTGGTCGCAGAATGGTATACCAATTCTAAGTGTTTTTATTATTATCATCTGAAAGTATTGATTAAGTGGTCGATTAATAGAAGTTTTAAACACGATTTTTATAACCGGTATTGCTTCGAGTTCGAATGAGCCAAAGAAAGTAGTTCTTATTTTCCCCTCGAGAGAAAAAGAGCAAAATATACCCAATCATAATAATCATAGTTGTGTTAACACTCTCGGAAATGTCAAACGTGTGATTTGACAGCTATGGTACATAATTTTACCAGAGATTGACGCATGATGTGTCCGCAATAATACCCCCCCCCTGCCCACGCCCTCTCTTTCTCTCTCTCTCTTTCGATGCTTCTTCTGTGGTCATGTAGACAGTATTGTGTTCTTCATTTTTGTTGTCGTTTCGTTGCTATTGTTGTTGTTGTGAACTCTGTTTCTCTCCTTCACCATGGTATGCATATGCATTTACATTTCCCCATCTGTCTTACTTGTATTTCCTTGACATGATCATTTCCTTTTTCTTTCGCGAGATTTGGATGAAAGCAAGACACTGTGTGCTCGTTCCTTTTCCTCAATAAAAAACCACACAAAAAACAACAACAAGAAAACAACTTTTAAACACACACACACACAACAAACAACAATGAAGTTTCGATTTCAATCTTTCTAATTGCTTCTCCGCAAATCTCTTCTCTTTTCCGGTCTTCCTCCCAGTGTGTCTGGCTGCCGTTGGTTGTCTCTTCTTTGGCTCCCAACTTATAGTCTTTGATTTTCTTCTTTTCTGGTCTGTACATGTATTTTGCATATGCTACATCTATTTTGATTTTATACTGACTGCATTGTTTTGATGTTCATGCTTTCTTTCTAAGTACACGTTATGTCAGTTTTCTGCTGTCTGTGTGCCCACCTGTCTCCCTCTCTGGCTGGCTGTCCTGGACTCTTTGTCCGTCTCATAATGGCACAGCTACATTCTTACACGTGTGTGGCGGTGGATGGGGGAGTGGGAAGTGAATGTGTGTACGCGTGCGTGTGTTTTTTTTTTTGCGGATGGGTATGCATGCGTGTGTGCGCGCGCGCGAGTGTGTGTGTGTACGTGCGTGTGCACGTGTGTGTAGACACTGGACTCTCGGAGGCCTTCCATCGCATGTTTTGAAGTGGTCCCACGCTGAGACAGCCCACCTGGAAACTCTCTATTGTGAGCACAGAGCTAGTCACCGTCACGCCGTCAGTACTGGGTCGTGTTGTGTTGTGTCGTGTTGTGCTGTATTGTGTAGCTGCACTGTATTGCATTATATTGCAACGTACTGTATTACATTATAGTGCAATGTATTGCATTGTACTGCATTGCGTTGTATAATATTGTTTTGTATTGCGCTGTAATACTCTTTTGTCATAACAAACCATTTCTCTCTGTGGAATTCGAGCTGTTCTCTCCTATGACAGCGTGTCGATACAGTGCAGTGCCACCCCCTTTTTATCTGCCAGTAAATGAATTATATTTCCTATGTGGATTTTTCTTCAAAATTTGGGTCCAGGGACAACCCCTTTTGTTGCCGTGGGTTCTTTTACGCGCGCTAAGCACATGCTACACACGTGACCTCGGTTTATCGTCTCATCCGAATGACTAACGTCCAGACCACCACTCAAGGTGTAGTTGTCATGCCCCAGTCTGCCAAACTGACTTTCCCTCTCACCACATCCGAAGAAGTCTCAGCGAGGAGAAACGTGGTGCGAACATTTCCTCCACCCAGGCGGTCTGTAACGCCAAGGCGTTTCCACACTTGATGAGTCCAGTGTGGGATTTGATGCCGTGTGCTCAGATAGAACAGTGTGAAATGACATTCGACAGACACTTCTTGCAGACAGATCGCAACAGGGCCTCGTGAGCATGTTTATGGGGGACTTTGAGACTGCCTAGAGATACAGCTTTCTCTCTGTCTGTCGGTCTGTCTCCAATCTTGATGGACGTTTCTCTCCCTTCTCTCTCACCACAGAAAACAACGGCTCAGGGCAGGGTAGCTTCAAGAGTCTCCTCTCTCGGACGAGTGGTCAGAGCGTCGGAATTTCAAAAGGAGGACCCCGATTGGAATCCCGAGAGCGGCGCCCTGTTGGGTGACCAAACAGTGCTGTGGAACACACCTGCACACCTACACACCTGCACGTTCCTGCATTGATTCTCTCCCAGTGTATGCGCATGCGTAAGATCAAACAGGCACGTTTAAGATTCTCGCGATCAATTTCAGCGTTTGATGAGTTTTAAATTAATCAAAACCCAGTGCCTGCCAAGAAAAAATGGACCGCAGAAAGTGGTGATTTAACCCAAATCAATACTAAGAACAATCAGACTAAAAATGAGAAAATCGTCTTGACATGTATCATAACAGATCAACTGTGTGAATTTCAAACCATCCAGCGTTCTTTCCCCTCTTTTGATGATGTTTTCAGTGACATCATTGTGGATGTTATTAAAGTACTACGTCCTGATGCAGTCAGTAGGTTTCAGAGGCGTGTGATGGCTTTACGGAAACACAATAATACCCCCCCCCCCCCCAAAAAAAAAAAAAAAAAAAAAAAGAAAAAAAAAAGCAAACCTAAAATCTGAATACGGCTGCGTAAATGAGAGGGTGAGAAAACGGTCATACACGTAAAAGCCTACCCGTAAACACCAGCACAGATGGGGGACGCAAGTCCATGACAGGAAATGGAATCTCCTGATCAGCGGAAACAGCTGTCTGGCACTCTCTTGTAGTTAGGACTGGGATAGCGGACAGTGCAGAGGACTTTGCCATAACCCTATCGCACAACAACAAACAGTCGCAAAGAACCGTGCCATAACCCTATCACACAACAACAAACAGTCGCACAGAACCGTGCCATAACCCTATCACACAACAACAGTCGCAAAGAACCGTGCCATAACCATATCACACAACAACAAACAGTCGCAAAGAACCGTGCCATAACCCTATCACACAACAACAAACAGTCGCAAAGAACCGTGCCAGAACCCTATCACACAACAACAAACAGTCGCACAGAACCGTGCCATAACCCTATCGCACAACAAATATTTGCAAAGAACCGTGCCATAACCCTATCACACAACAAATATTTGCAAAGAACCGTGCCATAACCCTATCACACAACAACAAACAGTCGCAAAGAACCGTGCCATAACCCTATCACACAACAACAAACAGTCGCAAAGAACCGTGCCATAACCCTATCACACAACAACAAACAGTCGCAAAGAACCGTGCCATAACCCTATCACACAACAACAAACAGTCGCAAAGAACCGTGCCATAACCCTATCACACAACAAATATTTGCAAAGAACCGTGCCATAACCCTATCACACAACAAATATTTGCAAAGAACCGTGCCATAACCCTATCACACAACAAATATTTCCAAAGAACCGTGCCATAACCCTATCACACAACAAATATTTACAAAGAACCGTGCCATAACCCTATCACACAACAACAGTCGCAAAGAACCGTGCCATAACCCTATCACACAACAAACAGTCGCAAAGAACCGTGCCATAACCCTATCACACAACAACAGTCGCAAAGAACCGTGCCATAACCACATCACACAACAAACAGTCGCAAAGAACCGTGCCATAACCCTATCACACAACAACAAACAGTCGCAAAGAACCGTGCCATAACCACATCACACAACAACAAACAGTCGCAAAGAACCGTGCCGTAACCCTATCACACAACAAATATTTGCAAAGAACCGTGCCATAACCCTATCACACAACAACAAACAGTCGCAAAGAACCGTGCCATAACCCTATCACACAACAAACAGTCGCAAAGAACCGTGCCATAACCACATCACACAACAACAAACAGTCGCAAAGAACCGTGCCATAACCCTATCACACAACAAATATTTGCAAAGAACCGTGCCATTACCCTATCACACAACAAACAGTCGCAAAGAACCGTGCCATAACCACATCACACAACAACAAACAGTCGCAAAGAACCGTGCCATAACCCTATCACACAACAACAAACAGTCGCACAGAACCGTGCCATAACCATATAACACAACAACAAACAGTCGCAAAGAACCGTGCCATAACCCAATCACACAACAACAAACAGTCGCAAAGAACCGTGCCATAACCCTATCACACAACAACAAACAGTCGCAAAGAACCGTGCCATAACCCTATCACACAACAACAAACAGTCGCAAAGAACCGTGCCATAACCCTATCACACAACAACAAACAGTCGCACAGAACCGTGCCATAACCATATAACACAACAACAAACAGTCGCAAAGAACCGTGCCATAACCCTATCACACAACAACAAACAGTCGCAAAGAACCGTGCCATAACCCTATCACACAACAAACAGTCGCAAAGAACCGTGCCATAACCACATCACACAACAACAAACAGTCACAAAGAACCGTGCCATAACCCTATCACACAACAAATATTTGCAAAGAACCGTGCCATTACCCTATCACACAACAAACAGTCGCAAAGAACCGTGCCATAACCACATCACACAACAACAAACAGTCGCAAAGAACCGTGCCATAACCCTATCACACAACAACAAACAGTTGCAAAGAACCGTGCCATAACCCTATCACACAACAACAAACAGTTGCAAAGAACCGTGCCATAACCATATCACACAACAACAAACAGTGGCAAAGAAACGTGCCATAACCATATAACACAACAACAAACAGTCGCAAAGAACCGTGCCATAACCCAATCACACAACAACAAACAGTCGCAAAGAACCGTGCCATAACCCTATCACACAACAAATATTTGCAAAGAACCGTGCCATAACCCTATCACACAACAACAAACAGTCGCAAAGAACCGTGCCATAACCCTATCACACAACAACAAACAGTCGCAAAGAACCGTGCCATAACCCTATCACACAACAAATATTTGCAAAGAACCGTGCCATAACCCTATCACACAACAACAAACAGTCGCAAAGAACCGTGCCATAACCCTATCACACAACAACAAACAGTCGCAAAGAACCGTGCCATAACCCTATCACACAACAACAAACAGTCGCACAGTACCGTGCCATAACCATATAACACAACAACAAACAGTCGCAAAGAACCGTGCCATAACCCAATCACACAACAACAAACAGTCGCAAAGAACCGTGCCATAACCCTATCACACAACAACAAACAGTCGCAAAGAACCGTGCCATAACCCTATCACACAACAACAAACAGTCGCAAAGAACCGTGCCATAACCCTATCACACAACAACAAACAGTCGCACAGAACCGTGCCATAACCATATAACACAACAACAAACAGTCGCAAAGAACCGTGCCATAACCCTATCACACAACAACAAACAGTCGCAAAGAACCGTGCCATAACCCTATCACACAACAAACAGTCGCAAAGAACCGTGCCATAACCACATCACACAACAACAAACAGTCGCAAAGAACCGTGCCATAACCCTATCACACAACAAATATTTGCAAAGAACCGTGCCATTACCCTATCACACAACAAACAGTCGCAAAGAACCGTGCCATAACCACATCACACAACAACAAACAGTCGCAAAGAACCGTGCCATAACCCTATCACACAACAACAAACAGTTGCAAAGAACCGTGCCATAACCCTATCACACAACAACAAACAGTTGCAAAGAACCGTGCCATAACCATATCAAACAACAACAAACAGTGGCAAAGAACCGTGCCATAACCATATAACACAACAACAAACAGTCGCAAAGAACCGTGCCATAACCCTATCACACAACAACAAACAGTCGCAAAGAACCGTGCCATAACCCTATCACACAACAACAAACAGTCGCAAAGAACCGTGCCATAACCCTATCACACAACAACAAACAGTCGCACAGAACCGTGCCATAACCATATAACACAACAACAAACAGTCGCAAAGAACCGTGCCATAACCCTATCACACAACAACAAACAGTCGCAAAGAACCGTGCCATAACCCTATCACACAACAACAAACAGTCGCAAAGAACCGTGCCATAACCACATCACACAACAACAAACAGTCGCAAAGAACCGTGCCATAACCCTATCACACAACAAATATTTGCAAAGAACCGTGCCATTACCCTATCACACAACAAATATTTACAAAGAACCGTGCCATAACCATATCACACAACAACAAACAGTCGCAAAGAACTGTGCCATAACCCTATCACACAACAACAAACAGTCGCAAAGAACCGTGCCATAACCACATCACACAACAACAAACAGTCGCAAAGAACCGTGCCATAACCATATCACACAACAACAAACAGTCGCAAAGAACCGTGCCATAACCCAATCACACAACAACAAACAGTCGCAAAGAACCGTGCCATAACCCTATCACACAACAACAAACAGTCGCAAAGAACCGTGCCATAACCCTATCACACAACAACAAACAGTCGCAAAGAACCGTGCCATAACCCTATCACACAACACGCTTGCGTGTTGGCCATTCCTTTTCCAGCAAGACATGTTTCAGGGGCCTGCAAACAGGGCTGGCCGGGGTCTGTGTCCACCTTCATGAGGCCACACGCTACAGGCCACACAGGGCCAGACAATGGGTTGTGCACGTGCTGTGTCACTGGTCGGAGTCCCTTGCTGAAGACGGCTGGGAGAAATGTGAACCAACTTCAAACATCAGCTTTCACCCCTCCGGGTTGTAAGGTTAACACTGAAGGATGCCTGTCTGTCTGTCTGTCTGTCTGGCTCTCTCTCTTTCTGTGTCTTTCTCTCTCACGAGCGCACGCGCACCAGTGTTCATATTGTTTTTACTGGCTTGCTAGCCTCGTCTGTCACTCTCTTTCACGCAAGTGCTCGCGTCAACAATAGTCTGTGCACGGCAACAATACTTTATGCATGACAACAATAGTCTATGCATAACAATAATAGTCTAATAGTCTATGCATGACAAAAGTAGTCTATGCATAACATAGTCTAATAGTCTATGCATGACAACAAAAGTCTATGCATTACAATCGCACCAATTCCCGTGTAATTAACACACACACACACACACACACACACAAACTCTCATACACATGATCATACACACATACACACACTCTCTCTTTCATGTATCTATAAACAATGAAGATTCACTCATTCCCTCATTAACTCTCCCTGTCTCTCTCCCTCTCTAATCTCCTGCACAATCTGTACCAACGGGTAATTCCCACAAGCCGTTAATCAGCTTCCCCCAAGACTTCTGACGGAAGTCAAACTAGGGACAGAAAGCGGAACGGGGGGCTGGGGGGTGGGGGGGGGGGGGGGGCGGCGGGGGGGGGGGGTGTACACTGTGAGAGGATCGAGATGGAACCCCTTCAGTGTCTGAGCAAAAAGTGCTGCTTCAATTCACAATAAAATTTAAAAAAAAAAACACACAAAAAAACAAACAAACAAAAAAAGCCTTAAAATGAGAAAATGGTATGGAGATCCACTCTAGATAATTTGTGTGAATTTTCAGCCTGCCAGAGTTCATTCCCTTTTTCATAATGACGTCATCAGTGACGTCACTATGCACATACGTGTTACGTTCTATGACACTCAAGGGGTTTTAACTGTGGATAGAAACTGAACAGGGGGTACACTGCAGAAGGAGCGAGATGGACCAGAATCTGAACAATTCACCTCATCCAAACGGTGTCCAGCATAGCTCTTCCCCCCCCCCCCCCCCCCCCCCCCGGCCCCTCCCCCCCCCCTCCCTCACAGCTCACGTGCAGCGTTTCATCGCAACGTTCACAAAGCAAGACAAGACAAGACAAGACAAGACAAGACAAGACAGGACAGGATAAAATCAGACGAATCGATTGAAAGAAAATCCCACACAAGGGGAACATGAAAACGTATCACACGTCAAATTTCAATCAACAAGCAGCCACAGAACACAAATAAACACAATACACGAAAACAACAAGTGACGTGAATTTATGAAGGAACACACAGCGGAAACTGAAATTACAAACCCTACCTAAAAATCGCTAGATCAAAACCGATTTCCGCAATAAAATTTTGTGAACAGTAACCCGTGTACAAAACAAATCCTATCTAAGAACGTGCATGGGCATGTGACGGAGGTAGGGAGGGAGGAAGGTAAGGAAGGAGGGAAAGAGACAGTTGGAGAGACACAGAGAAGACGCTTGACGCTTTGTCCCTTTAATGTCGTCATTGGCCATGAGGTCCTGTGAGACAGACAGAGAAGAGAGAAGGAGAAAGGGGCACACACACACACACACACACACACACACACACACACAACCACACAGAGGGAGAGAGAAGCGGAGATATTCCAGACAGAGACACAAAGAAAAACAATGAAAGAGAAGCGGAGAGATTCAGGAGTTTCAGTTTCAGTAGCTCAAGGAGGCGTCACTGCGTTCCGACAAATCCATATACGCTACACCACATCTGCCAAGCAGATGCCTGACCAGCAGCGTAACCCAACGCGCTTAGTCAGGCCCTGAGAAAAAAAAAAGAAAGAAAAAAAGGTGAATAAATAATAGATAAGCTTACATAAATAAATAAATAAATAATTATGATAAAAAAGGTAGTAGTAATGATAATAAAAATAAAATAATAATAATAAATAAATAAATAAATAAATAAGACAACAATGATGATAAATAATCAAATAAATGTAAAACATGAAGGCACACATTCACACATACACCCACACATGCATAACCGATATGCACCAAACATGCAGTTTCAGGAAAGAAACATATCCAAACAATGTTATAAAATAAGATTGGAGACGAAAGAGGCTGTGACAGCTCTATATAGAATAGAATACCCCCCCCCCACGCCCCCCCCCCCCCCCCCCCCCCCCCCCCAAAAAAAAAGAAAGAAAGAAAAAAAAATCACGCCTCTAAGTTTCGACCCCTAGGTCATCCCGCCCAGGCCGTCCCTGCATCAGGTAAAACAGGAATATATTCCTCACACTCACATGCCAGCTAAGCCAATAAAAACAAGAGAGGCAAGGCCTTCAAGACTCACTTGTGATACACTTAAAAAAAAAAATCTAATCGTTAAAATATGTTCTGTATTTGTTATTATAAAGCTTCGCGTTAAAAAAAAAAAAAAAAGGAGAAGAAAAAATAAGTCCTAACCAGATTCGAATTAAGTCCCCTAGCATTAATTACAGAGTAATTTCCCATTTTTTACTATCTGCACCAAAACGTTTCAAAATAAATAAAACTTCCATGCTTAGCAAAAGAAGTTCCTGTTTGAACAAAAAATGATAATAATGACTGCTCTTGTTGTTGGGTCAGAATATCAGATCAAAATGCCAAGTTTAGAGAATACAAAAAATATAAATATAATTAGGCTTCATTTCTTATTTTTTATGTGCCCATCCCAGAGGTGCAATATTGTTTTAAACAAGATGACTGGAAAGAACTGAATTTTTCCTATTTTTATGCCTAATTTGGTGTCAACTGACAAAGTATTTGCAGAGAAAATGTCAATGTTAAAGTTTACCACAGACACACACACACACACAGACAACCGAACACCGGATTAAAACATAGACTCACTTTGTTTACACAAGTGAGACAAAAAAGGAAGGCCTGGTACAGACTCAGGATATCACTTTATTTCTTTTCCTACGCTTGACAGAGGCAGGAAGCGTAATCTTATTTTTTCTTAAAGTCTTGAAATATTTGATTACTTTATGGACATCTTCGGTTTTTTCTTTGAAAAGAAGTAATGAAAGGGGGAGAAAGAGAAAAAAGGAAGGAACAAGGGAAGGGTGGAAAACGGATACGGAGAGAGAGAGAGAGAGAGAGAGAGAGAGAGAGATAGGAGGGGGGGGGGGCAAAGAGAAAGTGGGAGAAAGAGGGGAGGCAGAGAAATACAGAGGTGGGCACAGAGAGAGAGAGAGAGAGAGAGAGAGAGTGAGAGTGATTGAGAGAGAGTGAGAGAGAGGGAGAGTGAGAGAGAGTGAGGGAGAGAGAGTGAGAGAGAGAGGGAGAGAGTGAGGGAGAGAGAGAGAGTGAGAGAGAGAGAGTGAGCGAGAGAGTGAGAGAGAGTGTGAGAGAGAGAGAGTGAGAGAGAGTGAGAGAGAGAGTGAGAGAATGAGTGAGAGACTGAGAGAGAGAGAGAGAGAGAAGTAAATAAGAAACTCCTGTTCAGTTTTTTTATGGTCCAATCGACCACAAGTACGTAAAACACACACACACACACACACACACACACACACACACACACACACAAATTGCAAGTTCAGATCCACTGAAATTATCTTTAAAAGAAAACAACAACAAAGGTGTAGGACAAGAAAGAAAAAAAATGACAGAAAAGAGAAAAAAAAACCAACAACGGTAGTATCGACAAAGGTAAAACAACATCCAGTGCGCGTTTCATCCAACACTGATTGCAAGAAAGCTTCGTTTTAGTGGTCATACGATGCTTTGTGGGATGTTTTGTGTCTGTGGCGTCCAACATCCCGTACCCAGCGACAACAGAGGCCACGTGTACTGCTCCCCTAAACAGGACGTGAGGAAGTGCGTGCCACCAACATTACCACACGTGATTGCTGACGTCTTGCTGTCAGTATTGCCGGCACCAGCCACAAGTTTCCTCTGTGGATATTTTTTTCTATGTCCCGTGACCACAAGATTGCTACGTGTGCAGTTCCCCTTAGAGAGAGAGAGAGAGAGGGAGACAGAGAGAGAGGGAGACAGAGAGAGGGAGACAGAGAGAGGGGGTGGGAGAGGGAGAGAGAGAGGAGAGAGAGAGGGGGGGAGAGAGAGAGGGAGTGAGAAAGAGGGGGGAGAGAGAGGAGAGAGGGAGAGGGGAGAGAGAGGGGGGAGAGAGAGAGAGGGAGAGAAAGGGGGAGAGGGAGAGAGAGGGAGAGGGGAGAGAGAGGGAGTGGGGAAAGAGAGAGAGGGAGAGGGAGGGAGAGAGAGAGAGAGAGTGGCGTGTCATAAACTTCACCACAACCGACTTCGTCAGCCAGCAGCGCCATAAGGCGGCAAGGGTCAGACGATATGGGAAGTGAGTGCTTAGGTGTGGGTGATTCAATTCTCTTCATCATCTCTGAAGTTGTGGGCTTTATACGGTAAATGAGAAAGATAGGTGGACACAGAGATAGTTAGACAGAGAAAGAGAGAGACAGCGACGGAAAGACATGAACAGAGGTAGACAAAGAGAAGAGACAGACAGAGAGACAGAAAGAGAGAAATGGAGAGAGAGAGAGAGAGAGAGAGAGAGAGAGAGAGACACTCACACCCACACCCACACGTCCGACACGGCATCCACAAACAATCTATTTTCCCGGAGGCACGGTCCATGAAGGGAAGGTTTCCAGAGAATTGGATGAGCACCAGGGGAGGACATCCAAACCTGCAGTTGTCGCCCTTGGGAGGACGTCCACTCTGCAGTTATGGCCCCTGCCCCGCCTGCCGCCCGGCGATCCAAATTCAATCCGGACCGCTAAACGTCCACTTGGTGATTAACGACCAGGAACGCACACCAGAGAGAGAAAAGGGGGGTGGGGGGTGGGGTGTATATTTAGAGGGGAGATGGGGGAAGGTGGGGGCAGAGGAAGAGACACTGACGAAAACTCGTCACTATTATCGATTCACTACATTGACCTGTACCATTAATTTCCACACATTGTGAGCATCGTAATTATTATCAGTATTCATATCATTAACACCACACAGAAGTTTTGGACGTAAGAGCAAGTGAGTCGTTGCGATTTCACTAGATCTGAACGCTTGAAAAACAAAAATGTGTGTTTGTGTGTGTGTGTGTGTGTGTGTGTGTGCGCGTGCGTGCGTGCATGTGTGTGTGTGCACGCACGTGTGGGTGCGCGTGTGTTCGTGCATGCGCGCGCACGCAGGATACACCGAGTGCTGTTATTACCTTTAAATAAGTATTAGTCATAGACAACTTGGCTCAGGTTTTTACCAGAGCATAGCCCATGTATGACCTCTGTGATCAGCTGGGGTCTATGTCAAATGAATGAATGAATGAGGTATATGATTTCACATATCACTGTGATAGGTACGGACATTCTCATATATTTCTGTTGTCTGCCTGTCTGTCTGTCTGCCTCTCTCTCTCTCTCTAAATATAAATATATAATCTTATTTACGTGACAAGACATGTTAGATAAACCAGACCTAGCAACTTGCTTTTACAGATATTATAGCTTGTTTTGTCCACTATGATTTGTCCACACTCATATATACTCTCACGTGCACACACACACACACACACACACACACACACACACACACACACACACACACACACATTCATCGCAAACCAATAAGCAGGGAGAGACAAGGCACTGCCCCATACCCAGCCTCCAAATTACATGTCGCCTTTTTTCCGTCTCCCCTCCCACACAAATCATCACTGTTCCTCTCACCTTGTTTCTCTCTCCCTCCCACACAAATCATCACTGTTCCTCTCACCTTGTTTCTCTCTCCCCTCCCACACAAATCATCACTGTTCCTCTCACCTTGTTTCTCTCTCCCTCCCACACAAATCATCACTGTTCCTCTCACCTTGTTTCTCTCTCCCTCCCACACAAATCATCACTGTTCCTCTCACCTTGTTTCTCTCTCCCTCCCACACAAATCATCACTGTTCCTCTCACCTTGTTTCGCTCTCCCTCCCACACAAATCATCACTGTTCCTCTCACCTTGTTTCTCTCTCCCTCCCACACAAATCATCACTGTTCCTCTCACCTTGTTTATCTCTCCCTCCCACACAAATCATCACTGTTCCTCTCACCTTGTTTCTCTCTCCCTCCCACACAAATCATCACTGTTCCTCTCACCTCGTTACTCTCCCATCCCTCCCACACAAATCATCACTGTTCCTCTCACCTTGTTTCTCTCTCCCTCCCACACAAGTCATCATTGTTCCTCTCACCTTGTTTCGCTCTCCCTCCCACACAAGTCATCATTGTTCCCCTCACCTTGTTTCGCTCTCCCCTCCCACACAAATCATCATTGTTCCTCTCACCTTGTTTCTCTCTCCCCTCCCACACAAATCATCACTGTTCCTCTCACCTTGTTTCTCTCTCCCTCCCACACAAATCATCACTGTTCCTCTCACCTTGTTTCTCTCTCCCTCCCACACAAATCATCACTGTTCCTCTCACCTTGTTTCTCTCTCCCTCCCACACAAATCATCACTGTTCCTCTCACCTTGTTTCGCTCTCCCTCCCACACAAATCATCACTGTTCCTCTCACCTTGTTTCTCTCTCCCTCCCACACAAATCATCACTGTTCCTCTCACCTTGTTTATCTCTCCCTCCCACACAAATCATCACTGTTCCTCTCACCTTGTTTCTCTCTCCCTCCCACACAAATCATCACTGTTCCTCTCACCTCGTTACTCTCCCATCCCTCCCACACAAATCATCACTGTTCCTCTCACCTTGTTTCTCTCTCCCTCCCACACAAGTCATCATTGTTCCTCTCACCTTGTTTCGCTCTCCCTCCCACACAAGTCATCATTGTTCCCCTCACCTTGTTTCGCTCTCCCCTCCCACACAAATCATCATTGTTCCTCTCACCTTGTTTCTCTCTCCCCTCCCACACAAATCATCACTGTTCCTCTCACCTTGTTTCTCTCTCCCTCCCACACAAATCATCACTGTTCCTCTCACCTTGTTTCTCTCTCCCTCCCACACAAATCATCACTGTTCCTCTCACCTTGTTTCTCTCTCCCTCCCACACAAATCATCATTGTTCCTCTCACCTTGTTTCTCCCATCCCTCTCACACAAATCATCACTGTTCCTCTCACCTGTTTCCAGGTGACAGTAGGTTGATTGTTCCCTGTTTCCAGGTGACAGAAGGCTGATTGTTCCCTGTTTCCAGGTGACAGAAGGCTGATTGTTCCCTGTTTCCAGGTGACAGAAGATTGATTGTTCCCTGTTTCCAGGTGACAGAAGGTTGATTGTTCCCTGTTTCCAGGTGACAGAAGGCTGATTGTTCCGTTTCCAGGTGACAGAAGGTTGATTGTTCCCTGTTTCCAGGTGACAGAAGGTTGATTGTTCCCTGTTTCCAGGTGACAGAAGATTGATTGTTCCCTGTTTCCAGGTGACAGAAGGTTGATTGTTCCCTTTCCAGGTGACAGAAGGTTGATTGTTCCCTGTTTCCAGGTGACAGAAGGTTGATTGTTCCCTGTTTCCAGGTGACAGAAGGTTGATTGTTCCCTTTCCAGGTGACAGAAGGTTGATTGTTCCCTGTTTCCAGGTGACAGAAGGTTGATTGTTCCCTGTTTCCAGGTGACAGAAGGTTGATTGTTCCCTGTTTCCAGGTGACAGAAGGTTGATTGTTCCCTGTTTCCAGGTGACAGGCTGATTGTTCCCTGTTTCCAGGTGACAAAAGGTTGATTGTTCCCTGTTTCCAGGTGACAGAAGGTTGATTGTTCCCTGTTTCCAGGTGACAGAAGGTTGATTGTTCCCTGTTTCCAGGTGACAGGCTGATTGTTCCCTTTCCAGGTGACAGAAGGTTGATTGTTCCCTGTTTCCAGGCGACAGAAGGTTGATTGTTCCCTTTCCAGGTGACAGGCTGATTGTTCTCTGTTTCCAGGTGACAGAAGGTTGACTGTTCCCTGTTTCCAGACGACAGAAGGTTGATTGTTCCCTTTCCAGGTGACAGGTTGATTGTTCCCTGTTTCCAGGTGACAGAAGGTTGATTGTTCCCTGTTTCCAGGTGACAGAAGGTTGATTGTTCCCTGTTTCCAGGTAACAGGCTGATTGTTCCCTGTTTCCAGGTGACAAAAGGTTGATTGTTCCCTTTCCAGGTGACAGAAGATTGATTGTTCCCTGTTTCCAGGTGACAGAAGGTTGATTGTTCCCTGTTTCCAGGTGACAGAAGGTTGATTGTTCCCTTTCCAGGTGACAGAAGCTTGATTGTTCCCTTTCCAGGTGACAGCCGCACGCTTGTAATTCCTAGTCTGCTGCGCTAACCACTATGCCACCCTAAGTGTTTTCGTTTATTTATTTATAGCCTGTTCATCTAAGATGATGATATTAGACTGAAACACCCTAAGTGTGTTTATTCCTTTAAACCTCGACTTTCCACTTACGTATCTACACTTTGCCCCAGTTTCAATTACTTTTTGTGTACTTTTCTTTTTCGACAGCTGAACAGCTGCTAATCTGGTTTTGTCAATTTCTGTGACGACTGTCCTTTTGAAGCACACGGCCGAACAGGCCACGTTTTTAATTTCCCTTTCGGTTTTTGCGTGCTGCGTCTGCAGTGAACATTGGAGGGGGGCGGGGGGGGGGGGGGGATTTCCTGAGGGTGTCTGCACTCCTCCATTTAGTGTTGTCGAGCCACGGGCCGCCGCCAAGGGAGTTCACTCCCCCCAATGTCGTCAAGGAAACCTGGGTGACTGTGACGTCGCCGGCACAGACTTCCCCAGCGCGCGAACGTGGTGTCCTCCCCGTCATGGCGTCTCACCACGTGCCAACACTCGGAGAAACGGGACACACTTCTGTTCCGTGGCTGGTGATTAGGGGGTGAACAGAAAGCGGGGAAAGGTCCCCAATTATATGGAGAGAGAGAGAGAGGCAGAGACAGACAGTGACAGGAAGACTTTGTGTGTGTGTGTGTGTGTGTGTGTGTGTGTGTGTGTGTGTGTGTGTGTGAGACAATGAGAGACACAGAGAGAGACGGCGAGAGAGCGACAGAGATACAGAGACAGAGACACAAAGTGAGGGAGCGTGGAGAAAGAGAGAGAGAGAGAGAGAGAGAGAGAGAGAGAGAGAGAAAGA
Source organism: Babylonia areolata (assembly GCF_041734735.1). Taxonomy (NCBI): domain Eukaryota; kingdom Metazoa; phylum Mollusca; class Gastropoda; order Neogastropoda; family Buccinidae; genus Babylonia; species Babylonia areolata. The sequence continues at coordinate 46,551,602 of NC_134881.1, read as the reverse complement.
ATGATAGAAAACAATAACAACTACTGCAATAACAATAGTTTTGAAAATATATAAGAAGAAACCAACAACAAAAACAAAACAAAACAAAACAAAAAAACAAAACAATGAAAGTACATATGATAGAGAAAAAAACAAAACAAACAAAAACATATCCATTTTCTATGCGCCAATGACAGTAACTCTATCCAATGACGGTATGCACAAGCAGGAAATATTGTGTTTACGGTTAAATCTGGACAGAAGAGGAAGAAAAACAGGCAAATATAGAAAAAAAAGGCAGAAAGAAAGAAAGGCAGAAATAAAGTTAGAAAGAATGAAAGAAATAAAAAAAGAAAGAAAGAAAGGAGAGAAACAACGAAGGAAAAATAACATCAGTCAAACAGAAAGAATTCCCTCACAGAAAAAAGGAGAGAGGAATAACGAACGGGAAAAACAGAAGAAGAAACAACATGCTTTTTTTATGAACCCCCCCAAAAGGCCGTAAACGTTTCCAGTGATGAGGTTTAGGGACAGCCCCAATTGGTGTTTACGATTCAACCAGGGGGGCCCGATGCGGGTGAAGGTGATCGCTGCAAGTGTGGGCAGGGCTTTAACTGCACAGCAATGGGAAGAAAGTGAATCGATAAAACTGAGTTAACCAACATTTTCAGCACACACACACACACACACACACACACACAAACGCACATACATATACACGCACGCGCACACGTACACACACACGCGTCCGACTGTACGATGAACACGATTTCGCTGGTAAACAAGGACAGAGAGAGAGAGGGGGGGGGGGGGGGGGGGGGGGAGAGAGAGGGGTAAAAAAAAATTATTTAAAAATATTTTTTTTTACCTTTTCACTAGTTGCAGTATGAGCCAAGAAGTAAACTGAACCGGACGACGAAGCAAGCATTCAGCAGGGCACACACTATGGCAACTCGTCACAGCAGGTGTGTGTGTTTTGTACTGCACGGTGAGTTTTGAGGAGGTAGCCCCAGTGTTACTTTCTCAGACATCCTCTCACTCTACGTATCACAAATGGCATGTCTTTCCCTGATTTCTTTACCAGGAAACACAAACAAAACAAAGAAACAATAATCCGATACATTTTACACGCGAGTTAAAAACAAAACTACCTTCTGTCTCTCTCGGTCTGATGTACCCCCACCATCCTCCATGAATACAACACACACAATGTGCAATGGAAGACGGTACAGAACAGGTCAAAATGTTAGATGGGAAGGGATATGGATACAGCAGGTTTCAGTTTCAGTTTCAGTTTCAAGAAAGCGTCAAAGCGTGCAGACCGATTCGTATACGCTACAGCACATCTGCTAAAAAAAAAACAACAACAACAAAAAAACACACACACACACAAACAAACAAAAAAAACTCTCACTCCCTCTCACACACACACAAAACAAAACCGAGAGGAGCAGATGCCACCGAGGAGCAGATGCCACCGAGGAGCAGATGCCATCGCAAAAACCCAACGCGCTGACCAGACGTGAAGAGCCTACCCACAGGTAACAGGTGTGAAGCCCGCCACATCCCTGCTAAATGTCAGTCCTACAGATCGGGTCCTGATCAGCAAACGCATAAACAGGTGAAAGGAAGCCAGCACAGAAACCAGCAAACGCATCACTGCTCGCTCTGCACAACCAGACGAAAAGAATACAAGCACCAACAACAAAAAACCCCATGTATACATAATCAGTTTTTCAAGTAGTAATATTTCTTTCACATATATTTGAATAGGAAACAAAGAAGGAAACGAAAGAACAAAGAAAATGCACTCACATACACAAAACAAACAGCAAGAAAACACATGCACAAAAACAACAACAACAAAACCAGGAGAAAAAACCACCATACCATATAGCACAGATATAGCATTTTCGAAAAAAAAGCTCTATTCTCCTGAAAAAGTATACAGGAATATTCCCAATACAGTGTTCATAAAGAAAGTAAAACAGAAAATCAAATGTGATAGGGGTAGCTTAGCGAGGGGCAAGGGGCTTTAATTTATTATTAGAGATATTAAGTATGTCAGGTCAGGGGCATAGCCCTAGCTACTGGTACCATGTAACCCAGTACTACCTGCCGCATGTGAAGTCTCCCAATGATGGACCAGGCGGAGGAGGAAACCTTTCCCAACGGCTGTGAAGGCGGAAGAGGATGACCAAAGGGCAGGGGGAGCTATTATCCTTGGCTGGAAGTCCCCCTAGGAGACGGAGCTCCGAAGAAAAAAACCTGCACCTGCCGAGGCCATCCTGCACGTGACAGTATCTGCACCTGTGGGACTGTGAACGTCGGTAGGCGAGAGAGTGGGGAAGGGACTGCACAACTCCTCCTCACTAAAAAGAAAAGAAAAAAAAGTCACCTGTGCTGGTCAGGCAACCAGGCTAATATTAAATAATTAGCACATCATCACTGCTCACAGCACCAAGTTGTAACAAGGTACACTTGATGGTAAAGGTCTGTGGTTTAGGGATGGAATTTTGATTAAAAGAATTGAAGCATTAAAGGGAAATATAATTTGGATCTATTTTGCTGTGGATCAAAATCCTGTCGGCGACGCCACTTGTAGCCGTGTATCCGCATGGTTCAGCCTCTGGGACAACACACACACACACACACTGCTCGCGACACGGCAAGGGAGAGAGAGAGAGAGAGCCGGTGACTCGTCAGGTGAAAGTGACTAGTTGATCACCCACTCCGCCAATTTATGCAATTAAAGCAGACTGCACTGACGCAAGCGTGGCCCGTGAAGCGAATCGTCCCTGAGCCTCCTGAATTTGCTTGGCAGTGTCAGTGTTAGTTACAAGGTGTTCAGTGATAGATTTCTAAATGATTCCAGAACCGATTTGCGTCGGATAAGTCGCAAAAGAAAGAGCTCAACACCTACTTTCTAATGAGTATAAAATGAAGTGTTGATTATTTAAGATGAATTTATAATCTTAATTTAAGTCACCTGAAAAGGGTCAGTTTTAGCGAGCTCATCGCGGAAAATTACAAACTGCGTTTAATCAGTTTAACGTAGGCAAACATAAACGAATAGATTTAAAGATGGAATTGCGACAATTCTGCCAATATATAATACTTGTAGTTTACTGATCCGACAAAAGAGATATTAATTAAATATACTGCATCACAAACACAAGTTTCCGCTCAACCAATGACGTACAGCGAACTAGTCGAGGAGTGGGTTGTCTGGCGAGGACAAAATGACGTAAGCTTGGCGTCAGTTGAAATCTTTACACTGATGAAGGATTAAACTAAAATCAAGTATGCTTCTAACTGATTAAAGTGTGTGTGTCAAAGCACAACAAATATAATATTGCAGTGAACGATACAGCGACTTGATTTAATAGGTGTTTAGAGAATAAGTTTAGAATGGGCTTTGCATTCAAACCGGGAATGGCGTCACACATTCTGCGCGAGCCGTTGTTAGATCGGCAAGTCAGCTGCGAAAAAGCCGTCTGCTATACAGCTTGTGCGTGAAGGAGTTTTTAAAGCAAGCAGAGCGCTTGGTTGCACAAACACCCCCCAACACACACACACACACACACACACACACACACACACCACACACACACAGTACACCGTTCCAGAAGTTCAGATTTTCCAAGCAAGGCCCTCTTGGTTTCAGAAGTGTCAAGTCCCCTCCCTGTGTGGCATTAACACAGAAACGTGTATTCAATGCTGTCAATCCTTGCTGTCACGTTCACATGTAGGGACATAACAGCTGGGGAACAGGAGCCATGTCTCTTTTACCACAAGCCCCTGGAGGGTTGCTGTGCTCAGCAGCATTCGCCGCCAACTGCAAAATGACGCCACCAGTCTGAAAACCCATCGTCACGGAATGGTGGCGTACTCCTGTCATCACTTTTGCTGCCAGGGCCAGCAACCCCCCCGAGTAAAATGGACGGCGATGTATGGTAAGGAAACCCACCCACACAGCCAGCCATGGAAGCAGACATCACCCACTCCGCCAATTTATCACACGATGTATGGTGAGGGACCCACCCACACAGCCAGCCATGGAAGCAGACATACAATCACACATGTTTACAAATTGAGGGGTGATGAGCAATGTCAGAAGACATCTGATATCTTCTGTCCCCATGTTGCCAACGGGGCCTTTCTGTTGTACAGCCAATTTCCTGCACACAGATGGATCTTCTCACACATTGTGCAAGGCACGGCCACAGACACTCCCCCCTTCTCCCCCCCCCTCTTTGTTCTGTCAAATGAATTGTTTGCTGAACCTTCTGTTAAGTCAGTAGGTCTCTCTCCGTCTGTCAGTCTGTCTGTCTGTCTGTCTGTCTGTCAGAATCTGCTCCCTGTGTGCTCTCTTTCCCCATCTCTCTCTTTCTCTATATCTACTTTTTCTCTCTCTGCATATCTGCTCTATATCAATCGGCTCTCTCTCTCCCTCACACTTTGTGTTTGCTTTCTCTCTCTCTCTGTCTCTCTCTCTGTCTCTGTCTCTGCTCCCCTCCGTCTCTCTCTGTACCTGCTCTCTCTGGCTCCATCCTTCACATCCCCCCACCTCTGCTTAATGTCAGCATAGAAAAACACCGTCTTTATTTCCCTTGCTGCCTCCTTCCAATTTTCAAGAAAGAAAATAAATCTCATCATTCTTCGCTTGCACTGTTTGTCTGCTTTAACTGTTTTTCTTTCTCTCTCCCTCTCTCTCTCTTCCTCCTCTTCTTCTCCTGCGGACCTGACCCTTTGTCTGCCCCACGATACTTTTATCGTTTGAGTCATTGGTGTTCAGATTCAACAGAATTGTTTTCTGACTGCGTTCAGTGTGAAAGCAAGAATGCACACACACACACACACACACACACACACACACACACACACACACACACACACACAGAGAGAGACAGAGAGAGAGACACACACAAACACACACACGTCTGAGGGCAAAGAGGTGGGGGAAAGAACAAACAAACAAACCAACAAACAAAACAGTTCACATACAACAGAGCACAGATAAGGATACAGTCTTCATCATGTTCCCGACATGCTTTTCATTAAAAACAACAACAAAAAACAACAACAAAAAAAACCGAAAAGCAAAACAAAACGAAAAAACAAACCCGGACCAAACATCAAATTTTCCGCCAGGCTCTCCTGTTTCAATTCTGTCATCTCCAATCCATGTCACATGTACATGCACACTTGTTCCCCCCCCTGCCCCCCCACAAACCACCCCTTCATTTTCCCTTGATGGGAGTTAATGGGGTGGGGAGTTCAACATGGTGATCTGAAGATTATTTTTTTGTACTGCGCCCCTCTTTTTGTCAATGGCAGTCGCCGACGATTGGAAGAAAAAGTTGCGTAATCATCTCTCTACTTTTCCTGCCGGGACCAGTACCGTCCTGGGTAAAGAGGTTAGGTGAGGGACCCACCCACAGAGGGGGAAAGAACAAACAAACAAACAAAAAACAACAACAGGTGAGCCAGAGGGACCAGATCCGGAGACAGACAGACAGACAGACGGCTCAGTGAACAATTTATTTCACAAAACCGTGGAATGGGGGTGTCTGTGACCGTGCCTTGCACAATGTGTGAGAAGATCCATCTGTGTGCAGGAAATTGGCTGTACAACAGAAAGGCCCCGTTGGCAACATGGGGACAGAAGATATCAGATGTCTTCTGACAGTGCTCATCACCCCTCAATTTGTAAACATGTGTGATTGTATGTCTGCTTCCCTCTGGCTCATTCCTTCGCCTCCCTCTCTCCTCTCGGCTTTCAGCAGCCAGCCCCCCCCCCCCCCCCACCCCCCGCAGGCTCCCCTCCCAAAAAAAAAGAAACAACAACAAAAAACAAACAAAAACAAACAACAACAACAACAACAAAACCAACAACAAAAAGCAACAACAACAAAACAAACACAAACAACAACAACAAAACCAACAACAAAAACCAACAACAACAAAACCAACAACAAAAACCAACAACAACAAAACCAACAACAAAAACCAACAACAGCAAAACCAACAACAAAAAGCAACAACAACAAACAAACACAAACAACAACAACAAACCAACAACAGCAAAACCAATAACAAAAAGCAACAACAACAAAACAAACACAAACAACAACAACAAAACCAACAATAAAAAGCAACAACAACAAAACAAACACAAACAACAACAGCAAAACCAACAATAAAAAGCAACAACAACAAAACAAACACAAACAACAACAGCAAAACCAACAACAAAAAGCAACAACAACAAAACAAACACAAACAACAACAACAAAACCAACAACAAAAAGCAACAACAACAAAACAAACACAAACAACAACAACAAAACCAACAACAAAAACCAACAACAGCAAAACCAACAACAAAAAGCAACAACAACAAAACAAACACAAACAACAACAACAAAACCAACAACAAAAACCAACAACAACAAAACAAACACAAACAACAACAAAAACCAACAACAAAAAGCAACAACAACAAAACAAACACAAACAACAACAGCAAAACCAACAACAAAAAGCAACAACAACAAAACAAACACAAACAACAACAGCAAAACAAACACAAACAACAACAACAAAAACCAACAACAACAAAACCAACAACAAAAACCAACAACAGCAAAACCAACCAACAAACAAACTTCACTTTCTTTCTCTCTCTCCCCCCTCCTATTTTCAAGAAAGAAACAACAACTAAAGAACAAATGGTTCTTCTCTTGCGCTGTTTTTCTCCGCTGCTTATTATGTTTTATGGGTTCTTTCTTTCTTTTTCTCCCTTTCCGTCCAGCTCTTCCTCTTCTTCTCATTCTTCACATCAATGTGGTTTTCATCTTTTTATTTATACAATTTATCTATTTACATATTTAGATATGGGGACAGAAAGAAACTTTAATGGTCTTAAGACACGAAATTGTCTGTTGACAGCATTCAGCACGCACCATGCGTGAAGACACACACCCACCCACGTATACACAAGCACGCACACAGCCCTCCCTCACCCCCAAAATACCTCTCATCCCTCCCTCCCTCCTTTCATACAGACTTATTCCCACCCCCACCCCCCTCCTCAACCATCACCCCCCCCCCCTCCTTTTCTGATTGTTTGTTTGCTTTTGTTTCACTTTCACTTTGACTGCGTCTTCCTGATGCTATCCTTTTCATATGCACTCGCACCACCCTCCTCCCCACAGAAAACTCCCGCTTATTTCCCGTTCATACCCCCCCCCCCCCCCCCCCCCTCCCCCCCCCCCCCCCGCCCCACCGCGCGCAAACACACACACACACAGACACAGACAGACAGTCAGACACAAACACACACACACACACACACAGACGTGCGAAAAAAAACAACAGATGTATTAGATAACGTAGATGAGCAGACGATGAGCTATGGGTCGTTCATGCTTGCAGAGACAAGAGAAAGAATGCACATGCGGAACACATAACACATACCGACTGACTGTTTTTGCAGTTGAAGAAACAAACACGAGAAAGGAAATAAAAATCACGAGAACAAAGAATAAAAACTGAAGTGCACGTTAAGAAAGAAAGAAAATTAGCGTTAAATTATTCAACATGCGCGAGGACGACAGATTATTAGATAAGAAGAAGAAGAAGGAAGAAGAAGAAGAAGAAGAAAAAGAAGGAAGAAGAAGAAAAAGAAGGAAGCAGGAAGAAGAAGAAGAAGAAGAAAGAAAAAGAAGGAAGCAGGAAGAAGAAGAAGGAAGAAAAAGAAGGAAGCAGGAAGAAGAAGAAGGAAGAAAAAGAAGGAAGAAGAAGAAAAGAAGGAAGCAGGAAGAAGAAGGAAGAAGAAGAACGAGGAAGCAGAAAAAGAAGGAGAAGAAGAAAAAGGAAAAAGAAGAAGGAAGAAGAAGAAGAAGAAGGAGAAAAAGAAGGAAGAAGAAGAAGAAAAAGAAGAAGGAAGCAGGAAGAAGAAGAAGGAAGAAGAAGGAGGAGGAGAAGGAAAAAGAAGAAGAAGAAGAAGAGAAACAGGCAGGCAGACAGACAGGCAGACAGAGAGACAGGCAGACATGGACAAACACCAGACATCCACTTTTCCAAGAAGGGGGAAATAACATGGAAATGGAACTCTGAAAAAAAAAGAAGAAGAAGAAAAAAAAAATCCTTTAAAATAAGGTTCTTGCTTTTCTTGCTTTGAAGGAGAGAAGAAAGGAGAACAACAATAAAGTGACGAACAGTTCCAAAGACTCCGGACTGGCAGCAAAGTTGCGAACAGGAAATGGGGAGGAAGACACTGTCAGCGACACGCCCCTCGGAATCCCCCAACGTTAAGCACGTGCATCCATTGCACCGTTCCACAGCAGGTATTACCCCCCCTAATGGCCTGCCACTGTGGGGACATGCTACATACCTTTGTGTATCTGATACCCGTCTTGCCTCGCTGATTGAACGGAAAAGACAAGGGAAAACACTGAATGGAAGATGAAGACAGAGACAGAGAGAGAGAGAGAGAGAAGAGAGACGGAGATAGAAGAGAGAGAGAGAGAGAAAAGAAACAGAGATCATGAGAAGAGACAGAGAAGACAGAGACAGGAGACAGACGATTCAGATTCAGATTCAGATGGTTTATTCATTTTAGGCCTAGGCCCCTCATGAAGGGGAAAGTGAACAGACAATAATCATATCATTTAAGACATACAGATCAAAACAATGAAGCTATGGATATATCAGGTTAATCAGGAACATTAAGAAGTGAGAATTTTCCTGTATCTAAATGCTTTGTAGAAAAACAGAGACAAATTTCGCACAACATCATGGTCAGTACAAGACAACAATAGAACCAATTTGAAAAGACAAGGTTGTCGATAGTATCTGGGTCGAATAAAAGTTTCTCTGATTTCTTTCAGTACTTCATAACAAAGAACAAAATGAACACAGGAGACAGACGAGATAAAGAGAGAGAAGAGAGAAAGAGGGGTGTGTGTGTGTGTGTGTGTGTGGGGGGGGGGGGGTTGAGGGGGGGTGGTGGGTAAAAGAGGTTTCTTGGCACTTGAAACGTCTTTCTGTCTCTGTCTCTCTCTCGGTACAATGCACTACTCTAAAACTGATGAACATTTTAAGCACTTAACTGCTATATTGGCACACAAAAAAGTATGTCATTAAAACAGATGAAGAGATGACTAAAACGACGAATTAAGAAAAAAAATATAAGGAATAGTCAAGGAAATACCGAATCGTCCAGTACTTAAATTCAAACAACGTAAAACCCGAAGCTTCGGGTAGCGCGAACGCGCGAACACACACACACACACACACACACACACACACACACACACACACACATGCGCGCACGCGCACACACATACACACAATTCCATACTCACATACGTATGCAATGACTTTTACATAGTATCACGTAGTGTGAAAAGACGTTAAACTAAATAAGGAAGACATGCGCGAGCGCACGAACGCACACACAAATCCCACTTTTCCTCACCCATCCCTCTTTCCACACACATACACACATTCCTCCCCCCTCCCCACCCCCAAGCTTCCACACACACACATACACGCACACGCACACACATACACACACACACACACACACACACACACACACACACACACACACACACACACACGCTGACACACACACACACACCCACACACACACACACACACACACACACACACACACACGCACACACACATCAGAGTTAAAACATTTCAAGAACCGCAAACTTCGAAAGCACTTCACTTCAAATATTTTCCCCCACAACCTTCAGCTGTATTCCCTCCCCCTACTTCACAGCAAGGACATTGCCCGTGGTACATCAGACGTCACAGCCAACACCACTCAACTAAACTGACTTGGCAGCATTCTGAGAGCATGTGCACATTCCTGGCATAGTCCGTGTGTGGGAGGGGGCGCGCGCGCGCGCGCGTGTGTGTGTATGTGTGTGTGTGCGCGCGCGCTAGACATGTGTGTGTGTGTGTGTATTTGCACGTGCGTGCGCGCGCGTGTGTGTGCGCTGGACATGTGTGTGATTGTGTGTGTGTGTGTGTGTGTATGTATGTATGTGTGTATGTATGTATGTATGTATGTGTGTGTGTATGTGTGTGCGTGTGTGCGTGTGTGTGTGTGTGTGTGTGTTTGTTTGTTCTTTCCCCTACCTCTTTGCCCTCAGACGTGTGTGTGTGTGTGTGTGTGTGTGTGTGTGAGTGTCAGCGTGTGTGTGTGTGTGTGTGTGAGTGTCAGTGTGTGTGTGTGTGTGTGTGTGTGTGTGTGTGTGTGTGTGTGTGTGTGTGTGAGTGTGTGTGTGTGTGTGAGTGTGCACGTGTGTGTGAATGAAAGCATCAGACAATACAGCTTGGCAACAGTCTTACGATGCTTACTCCGGAGTGTGATGGTGAGAGAGGAGAGGGTAGCAGGGGGGTGGGACATGGTGTACACACACAGAGGCTTCCTTTCCCAAACAATGCACGCTTCACCGATCACTTTTTTGTCATTTCATTCCTTTCTTCCGAATTTCATGCTAGTCACCCAGCTATATTCATTCTGTTGTTGTTTTTTCATTTCTTTTTGCGGTGTACTTGTGACTGATTCGGTGTCAGGAAAACCAGTAAGATCAGTGCAGACGAAGAATCTTTTTGAGTTGTTTGAAGAAAGCTGTTCATATCCGCCTAAAACAAACAAACAAAAGAAGAGGAAAAAACTGACAAATTTTCTCACACGAGAAACAAATCATGCTCTGTATTTCTGAAAATCCCTTTCTACTCTTAACTACGCATACGTATATATATATATTTTGGCTGATCTTTTCAAACACCGTAAAAATAAAACATTCACTTCAACACACATATACACGCAAGAACACGCACGCACATGCATGCATGCAACCAATCACATACACACACACACGCGCGCACACAGACACAGACACACACACACACACACAATTTCTCTCTCCACCCTCACGATCCTGGCTCTGAATTCTACACAAACAAGTAAAGTCTCTCCACACATCAGGGCCGGGTCCCGTTACGTAAACCTGCGCTCCCATCACCCCCCCCCCCACACACACACACACACACACACCCTCCACCACTCCCCCCACACACACCCTACCATAAAAAAAAACCCAACCAAACAAACAAACTCGCCGAGACAAGAAAAACAAAAACAGAAACAAAAACCACACTGGACAGAAGCGAAGTCACTACCTACACCCACTTGAGAGGAACCGGTCATTCCAGGCGTAACTGGTTTGCCTCATTTTTTGTTGTTGTTAACTATCCGGGCCTTTACCTCTTTAATTCTTCTCCCTTTTTTTTTTGGTTTTATTTACAAGCAACTGATACGTGCTGTCTGGCAACGGCTGCATCTTTCAGGCACTCGATGTACAGAAGGAAAAACAACAACAACAAAAACCTCGAGGTAGCAAAACACAAACCGCGTGGAAAGAGAGAAGAAAAGTGAGAGAAGGCAGAGAGGGAGGGAGGAGAGAGAGATGAATTTGTCACGCTTTATGCGATACCCCATATAAAGATACACACGGTAACCTACTGAGAAGAGAGAGAGAGAGTGAGTGTGTGTGTGTGTGTGTGGGGGGGGGGGGGGGGTGTCGGGGGGGGGGGGGGGGGGTGAGGAGAGAGGGAGAGAGAGGGGAGAGGTATGGGAGATGTAGGGAGAGAGAGGGGAGAGGTAGAGAGAGGGGAGAGGTAGAGAGAGGGGGGGAGAGGTAGAGAGAGAGAAGGGGGAGAAAAAGAGGGAGGGAGAGAGAGGGAAGAGAGAGGGAGAAAGAAAGAGAGGGAAGAGAGAGAGAGAGAGAGAGAGGGGGGGGGGGGGTGAGTAAGAGCTAGCTCGAATGCTATACTGCGGGTAAAAGAATAAATGCAACAAACTTCTTTTCACCATGAACTTACAAACAAACAAACAAACCAAAAAAAAAAGAATAAATAAAATAAAATAAAATAAAATTAAATTAAAA
>NC_134881.1:46507142-46534642 GCF_041734735.1 Babylonia areolata | reverse complement strand
ATGAATTTGATAATACTGTGATTATGAACACGCAGAAAGGTAGCGAGAGAGAGAGATAGACAGACAGAGACAGAGACAGACAGAAAGGGATAGGTACAGAGACACAGAGACAGAGAGCTCAGTTCAGTTACTCAAGGAGGCATAACCCAACGCACTTAGTCTGACCTCGAGAGGGAGGGAGAGAGAGAGAGAGAGAAGGGGGGGGGGGGATAAAGAGCATGTCAAAAGCCAGCCAGACATTGGGAAGGCCAGCCAAGACAAAGGGACTGGAACCGAAACAACAGACACACAGAGAAATAACTGAAGAGACCTGTGACCAGTCACCGGAACACACGCCTTTTAGAGCCAAGCGAAAGGAAAAACACAAACAGCATACAAACAAACAGATCCCCACAGCGCGCACGATAGACAAGCTGTGTGTGGCTCTGTCACTTCAGCGCCCTCAGACAGGACAGCTGTGTTTGTCAAGACAAAACAAGACAAGACATAAAGAGACAAGACATACATATTGCTTGATTGATTGATATGGATACTTATATAGCGCCTATTCTCGGTCGGAGACCAAGCTCTAAGCGCTTTACAAGCACGGGGTCATTTGCACAACAGGCTGCCTACCTGGGTAGAGCCGACTGACAGCTGCCACTGGGGGCTCATCATTCGTTTCCTGTGTCATTCAATCAGATTTCAGGCACACACACATACACACAGACAGACATGTAACATTTTACGTGTATGACCGCTTTGTTTACTTACCCCGCCATGTAGGCAGCCATACTCATGCATACTGGGTATGTACTTGTTTCCATAACCCACCGAACGCTGACATGGATTACAGGATATTTGATCTTCTGCGTGCGCATACACACGTAGGAGGGGTTCAAGCACTGGCAGGTCTGCACATATGTTGACCTGAGAGATCTCCACCCTGTACTCACCAGGCGCCGCCACCGAGGTTCGAACCAGGGACCCTCAGATTGAAAGTCCAATGCTTTAACCATTCGGCCATTGTGTGTGTGTGTGTGTGTGTGTGTGTGTGTGTGTGTGTGTGTGTGTGTGTGTGTGTGTGTGTGTGTGTGTGTGTGTGTGTGTGTGTGTGTGTGTGTGTGTGAGAGAGATTCGGATTCGGATTCGGATGATTTATTCATATAGGCCATTGCCCCTCATGAAGGGGTGCAGTATACAACATTATTAAACATGCAAGTGCACAAGGCGAAACAATCATCAAAGGAATTATGATATCGTTATTGATCTTAACTTAAATGTTTTTTATATGTAAATGGACAAATTCTTTACAATGCTTTCTTTATTAGATGCCAACAACAGACTTAGCCGAAACTGATTTGGAAACTTAAAATACTTTCGTGGAATATACTGTTCTCTTAATTTACTTAAAGCAGGACAACAAAGATAAAGTGTAACTCATCTTCAACACCACTTCTACACAGAGGGCAATTCAACTCATCCACAGTATGCTTTCTGTACCGATAATAATGTTGAGCAATTTCTGAAATACCTAATCTAAATCTTGCCATTATGAATTTTAAGTGTTTGTCTAAGCTAATTTGCAAGTACGTTTTCACTTCATGAGTAGTACAAAATGTTCTGTACATTTCAAACCGGTCGCTGTCTTCCTTATGTGAGTTCCATTCCTGCCACCTGCAAACAATCAATCTTTCTTTAAATTCAATGAGAAACTGTTTAATTTCCTGGACACCTTGATTCATCCATACATATCCAAAACCATATTGGTATAATTTACATCGGATATTTGACGCCCAATTTCTTTTACCTTTTTCATCTAAATCATGTAACATCCTATAGGCTTTACGTGGCAGTCTGTGATTATCCATTCTCGTTAACTTCAACCAGTACCGAATACAACGTATCGTAGAATTTATATAAATTGGATATCTATTAGTTTCGCCATATACAAGATCATTGGGCCTTCGCATTTCAATCCCCAGAAACTTTTTTAAAGCAAATAAGTGTACTTTTTCAATATGGCATGCTGAAGTATAGAGGCCCCAAAGTTCTGCACCATACTGGACAATGGGTTGAACCTGTAAATCAAATAACTTGAGAAACAAAGATAAACTGTCATTATTCAAATTACGTAATTGTCGCAAAATACATAAAACTGCATTCTTACCTTTACTAGACAAATCGATACAGGTTGCAGTGAAGCTAAGTTTTGTCGAAAACAATATACCTAAATATTTATAAGCATTAACTACTGGCATCACAAGATTATTATATGTCCATCTTTCTCTTGCGGCTAAATAACCACCTTTTCGAAACACAATAATATTACTTTTATTCAAGTTTACTTTTAATTCAAGAGAACAAGCTGCTCTATGTAAATTGTTCAACTGAGTTTGCAAACCAATTACTGTTTCTGAAAGCAAAACAACGTCATCTGCCAAAAGTAAAATAAAAAGATCAAAATAATCAAGAGAGAATCGTGCCCCATGCTTACCATTTTCTATAACTTCTCTTGCAAGTTCATTTATAAAGAGTGAAAATATAGGGCGAGAGAGAGAGAGAGAGAGAGAGAGAGAGAGAGAGAGAGAGAGAGAGAGAGAGAGAGAGAGAGGAGATAAAAACAACGGTTACTTCATTTGTCATTGTTGCAGTAATCAAAGGTAGCTTCATACCTTTTTTCTTCGCCCTTTATCCGGGTGTATACACAATGTCAGCATAGCACGGTTTATACCGATGGCATTCGCTTTTCCAACATTTTAATGCCAACCCACACAAGCCACTGTGATCCAATATGCAGTCTTTATTTTTGTTAGAGACATGTTGTAAAACAATTGCGAGCACCGACACTTATTAAAACAACAACAGCAACAAAAACCACGAGGCAGGCATAACATGATTTGGGCGTTGCCCTTTATTTTCCCGTGATTTATGGCACAGAAACTGTGTTGGCTGCTGGAGTGAGAGAGACAAACAGACAGACAGACAGACAGAGAAGACAGAGAGAGAGAGGGAGATAGAGATAGAGATAGAGAGAGAGAGAGAGAGAGAGAGACAGACAGACAGACAGACAGACAGAAGAAGATAGAGAGACAAAGACGGAGACAGAGAGAAAGAGAAACAGAGAGAGAGAGAGAGAGTGTGTGTGTGTGTGTATGTGTGTGAGGGGGGGGGGGGAGGGGGAGGGGGGGGGGGATTGGGTGTGTGGGTGTGTACGCGAGTGCGCCATCGCATGAGAGTGTTGAAATCTAGGGGTGAAGAAAAGAGACACATTCCATCCATAACAGTACAACACCGAAAGAAAAACGAAAGTCTGAGGAATTATTCAAATGAAACACAATACGGAGTGCGTTCGCTGAGTGAAAAGAGAAGATGTTTGTAAGAGGTATCCTGCCTCCACACACAAATACATTTTTGTGTGCGAGCTGGTACACGGATACATGTTTCCATGAATAAAACTGAACTGCCAAGATCATGTAAAAACCTTTCACAATGCAAAATTCCATGTTCTTTTTTTATTTTTATTACTTGGACTCTATTTTCACAGCGGTCAGCTTTCATCTCTGGCAGCAGTTCCTCCTATTGGTTCTGCGTGTAGTGTGTAGATTTCAGGAAATAAAAAAAGCAAGATAACCTGAAATGCATTACTTGAGATCTACGTGCGCGCATCCAATCATATATATATATATATATCACCCTCTCTCTCACACCCACACACTATCTGAATACCACAAGAAAAAAACAAATAAACCAAAGCAAACGCACATCATTTAAATTTTAGAACTGACTCAGATGCGTGGGCACATGTCTTTCTCCAAATTTTGCACACACACACACACACACACACACACACACACACACACACAGAGTAGCTTTTTATGCACGGCTACCCGTTACACAACCAGAAAGGTCAGCTGTGACAGTCGTGCCACTCTTGTGATTATGGACGCGTGACACAACCGGAAATGAGCGCTGGTTGGCCAAAGCAAAACACGTGATGCATCTTCTTGTGATGGGAGGTAACTCCTACCGTTACCGACGGTTTCTGATGAACGACTGATGAGGCAGTATAGGTACATTCCTTTCAGTTCTGACACTTAAGTTTGTACTGTTTTGTTTGACGTTAATAATGATGACTAATTTAGTGTGTACACTATTGTTTTATTTCACTTTAACAATGATTAAAAGTCTAGTGTGTACACTATCATGTTTTGTTTAACGGTAATAATGATTAATAGTTTAGCGAGTGCACTATTACGTTTTGTTTGGCAGTTATAGTGATTAATGATTTAGCGCGTACGCTATTACGTTTCGTTTGACTTTAATAATGACTGATAATTCAGTGTGTACACTATTACGTTTTGTTTGACGTTGATAATGATTAATAATTTAGTGTGTATGCTATTCCGTTTCATTTGATATTAATATTGATTAATACTTTAGTGAACGTATTTATGTTTTGTTTGACGTTGATATTAATTGACAATTTAGTATGCACACCATTACGTTTGTTTGACGTTAATAATGAGAAATAATTTGGTGTGTACACCATTACGTTTTGTTTGACGTTAATAATGAGAAATAATTTGGTGTGTACACCATTACGTTTTGTTTGACGTTAATAATGAGAAATAATTTGGTGTGTACACCATTATGTTTTGTTTGACTTTAATAATAATTAATTATTTAGTGTGTAGGTTATCACGTTTTGTTTGACGTTCATGTTGATTAATAATTTAGTGTATACACCATCACGTTTTGTTTGACGTTAATAATGATTAATAATTTGGTGTGTGCACTATCACGTTTTGTTTGACATTAATAATGATTAATAATTTGGTGTGTGCACTATCACGTGGTTCAAAAATACTGTCAGGCTGGGTCTAGAGAGGGATGATAATTTCTCATTACTTTATAAATTTTTCTGAAGACGTTTAAACACAGCAGTAAAAGAAAACACGATATGTGGGATGTCTAAACAATATAAAATCCCCCCATACACCCCCTCAAGCCCTCTACTTCCGCTAAACGTGTCCCACGCACCACCTCCCGCCCCCCCCTGTAACACTTCAGAAAACAAACAGAAGACAGCACGTAAAATATATTGGCAGAGTGCAGTTCGGCTTCCGGTGAACACCGCAGCCATCTGTTGCTCTGCCATCTAGTTTAGCGGGACTGTTCAAAAGTGCCACCATGACACGAATGGTTCACGCTACCCAGCAATCCCATTTCCTGATGGGATCCCCTGCCGTCACTGGCTCCAGGGACTCATTTGCATGGTGTCTCGTTCGTGCCAAACAACGCATTTCTTCTTCTTCTTCTTTTTTTTTTTTTTTTTTTTCTCTCTCTCTCTTTTACTTACATGATGAAATTTGCTGTGGTAGATTCATCACCCCGTCTGTTACGATCTCTCCCCCTCTCCCCCTTTCTGTCTGTCTGTCTGTCACGCTCTAGTTCTGCCTCTCTTCTGACAACCACTCTGTCTTTCGCTTCCTCCCTTACTCATATCTCGACAAAGAAAAGTTTTGTTTGTTCTGTTTCTTTATATCCCCCCTTTCCCCATTCCATTCCTCTGCATATTTGTTGTTGGGTCAGAAAGAGAAAAAAGGAGAGAGAGAGAGAGAGAGAGAGAGAGAGAGAGAGAGAGAGATTGAACCAACAGCTTGTGAGATATTCACGGGTTGTTAAATAGTCACAGTCATTCACGCAGTGTACTCAATTATTTCTTAACAACATAAGTGAAACACACACACACAGACACACCATCATTCCAGTCTGCGTTCATCTGCATACACCACCGTCCACCCAGAACTCGATCAATTCCAAATACCTGTGCCGCTCTTGTTTATGCTGTCACACACGACCGGAAATGAGCGATGGTTGGCCGAAGCGAAGCACGTGATATACCTTCCAGGACTAAAAAAAAAAAAGAAAAAGAAAAAAAAAAGAAAACCCTACCACAGTCCCACTCCGGCCTCTCATAAGGTTAAGTTTCAGTTTCTCAAGGAGGCGTCACTGGTTTGGGACAAATCCATATACCCATCTGCTTGGCAGATTTCTCACCAGCAGCATAACCCATCGCGCTTGGTCTCTCATGAACACACGGTGATGTCCCGACGTGGTATTTACCTCTGGAACTTCCATGACACAGAAATGGCCAAGACAGCAGCGATTCTTCACAACGCACAGCACTGTTTTAAACGAAAGTAGCCTGGAGGAGGCAAACGGAATGAAAACTCTAACTGCTCATTGTTGGACAGCGTGGGAAGCCTTGCAAGCCCCGACACAAAGTCGTTTCCAGTCTGACTCTCCCTCAGTCTCTGTGACAAACTTTTCACCACATATTTACTTCTGCCTGTGTGTTTATGCATATGCTTCTTTTGCTAATTGTTTTCCAAACAAATTATCTTCCTGCATGTCGCAGTTGAGCGTTATGAAACAGAGGTCAGGTCTATGTTCCCCCAGGTCTATGTTCCCTCAGGTCTATGTTCCCTCATGTCTATGTTCACTCATGTCTACGTTCCTCCAGGTCTACGTTCCACCAGGTCTATGTTCCCTCATGTCTATGTTCCCTCAGGTCTACGTTCACTCAAGTCTACGTTCCTCCAGGTCTATGTTCCCTCATGTCTATGTTCCTCATGTCTATGTTCTCATGTCTATGTTCCCTCAGATCATGTCTATGTTCTTATGTCTATGTTCCCTCAGGTCTATGTTCCTCCAGGTCTATGTTCTTATGTCTATGTTCCCTCAGGTCTATGTTCCTCCAGGTCTATGTTCTCATGTCTATGTTCCCTCATGTCTATGTTCCCTCAGGTCTATGTTCCCCCAGATCTATGTTCCCTCATGTCTATGTTCCCCCAGGTCTATGTTCTCTCAGGTCTATGTTCCCCCAGGTCTATGTTCCTCCAGGTCTATGTTCCCTCAGGTCTATGTTCCCCCAGGTCTATGTTCCTCCAGGTCTATGTTCCCCCAGGTCTGTGTTCCCTCAGGTCTATGTTCCTCCAGGTCTATGTTCCCTCAGGTCTATGTTCCTCCAGGTCTATGTTCCCCCAGGTCTATGTTCCTCCAGGTCTATGTTCCTCCAGGTCTATGTTCCCTCATGTCTATGTTCCCCCAGGTCTATGTTCCCTCATGTATATGTTCCTCCAGGTCTATGTTCCCACACATTTTCTTTCAGCCAGGTCTAAGTTGCCTCAGGTGTATACTCCCCCTGTTTATTTTCTAATTCTAATTTGAATTATTTATTTTGTTTTATAAACCGATACGATTGTGGACCTACGCGCGCTTGTTCTTCATGATCAATAACTCAAGCAAAGTGCATGCGCGTATTAATTTTATTTAGCTCTCTCTCTCTCTCTGTCTCTCTTCCCCCACCTGTCTGTCTCTCTCTGTCTCTCTCTCGCCACATGTTTCTCCCCCACTCTTTCGTATTTTTTCCATAAATTTGCCACTGATGCAATCAATGGTAATTGATACAGGAATATACAGGAACATCCTATCTGTGAGGTCCGGGTTTGGGATGATTGAACAGAACGCAGTTTCCCCTGAAACAACAACAACAACAACAAACCAAAATGGACACTCACATCCCGGACGAAGCATAGCAAGTAAAACACATTGCCAGTATGCAAATGGATGCATTCCACTGGGCTTTCGGTGAAAAGGCTTCCCATCAGCAGTTGTGCTATACCCAACATGCATCAGGTTTACCACGTCTGTTAAAAACTGACACCACGACACGAATGGTTAACGCTACACAGCAATCCATTTCCTGATGGGATCCCTGCCGTTACTGGATCCAGGGACTCAATAGTATGGCGTATCGTTAGGGTCAAACCACGCAAACATTTTTTCCACCAAGTTATACTGAATGCGATGGATTCATCTCACAGTCCTTTGTTCTTCTTCTCTATTGTTCTCTCTCTCCCCTCTCTTTCTCTCACTCCCCTCTCCCCCTCTTCTCTTATCTGTAACTTACCATGTATATCCTTATCAAGAAAGCGTGATTAGTTGTGACGGATTCATCTCTCCATACCTGTCTATGTGTCTTGCCTGTCTCCCCACCTCTCTCTCTCTCTCTGTCTCTGTCTCTGTCTCTCTCTTGGCTGTTTACTCCATCGTTCGTTAAGTCTTTCCGACACCTCAGTTTCCCTCTCCACTCATCACTCTTTCTGTGTGAGTAATGATGATGGAAAGAAAGAAAAGGAGGAAGAAAGACTGAAAAAGAGACAGGCAGAAAGAGAGACAAAGAGAAAAAGACATGCAAAGATAATGATCAGCAAATCAAAAATTATCATCTTGGCTTGGACGACCGCACGAGGTTATAACAAGGTACTAAACACGTTTTGTTTTGTTTGTTGTTTATTGATTGTGTGTGGGAGTGGGGGGGGGGGGGTGAGGGACTCTTATAAACCTTCTTCATTGGCAAGTGATTCTGACTGGTTCACAAAACGACATCAAACATAAAACCCTCACTGAATCCAAAAAGAATAAAAAGGGCAGAAGGGGGAAAAAAGAAAAAAAAAGCATGTATAATTAAGTCATGTCAAACTGAGTATGTCCCCGGTGTTGGACATTTCAACACGTTTATCACCACAGCGCTCAAACATAAACACACACACACACACACACACACACACACACATTTACACACACACACACACACACACACACACATTCAAAAACCCTAGTTAAAACAGTCTTTAAAAAGTTAACTTCAAAAACACTTCACTTCAATTATTTCCCTACACACACACACACACACACACACACACACACATTCAAAAACCCGAGTTTAAACAATGTAAGAACAGGAAATTTCGAAAACACTTCACTTCAAATTATTTCACTACACACTCAAACACACACGCACACACACACACACACACACACACACACACACACACACACAATCTCAGCTGAAGACTGGATATACAAAGTTCACTGAAAGAGTTCCCAGCAACGACCAGTGTATGAAAAAGGAACGAAAATGACAAATCCAACTGATCATTGAAAACTCTGCTGTATTTCTGATTGACTTGTTGCTTTGCGAGTGTGTTCCATTCACTGAATGTGTTTCACGTGTTGGTAATATGCAGCGGAGTGCACGAATGAGCGTATGAACATCACCACAACAATTTCCTGTGTCTTTCGAACATTGGTGCAATCAAATTTCTTTGTCTTTGTCAGTGGAAGCTCTAGCAGCTTTTGACAGAAAAATACATTCTCTCTCTCTCCCTCCCTCTCTCGGTCATGTTTATCCATGACTGTATCTCTTTTTCTATCTGTCATGTTCTTCGATAAAGTTGCCACTGATCTTTGAATCAGTTACTATTACTTACCTACAGGTGTGTTTGAACAGAATGCAATATTCTGGATAATCCATCTCAAAGTAACTGATTGTATTATTTCGGAACAAATACAGAAAGTCAAACACATTGCCAGAGAGAGAGAGAGAGAGGTGGAACTGTCTGGGCTATCGATGAAAGGCAACCCATCGGCAGCTAAACCCAGCAAGCATTCCTCTCCCCCGGGCCCGTTAAAAACTGACACAATGGCACGAATGGTCAGCATTACCAGATGGGACTTCCTACTCAGACTGATCTGCATGGTGGCTCGCCCGTGTCAAACCGTGCAACTGTGTACCACACAGCCTGATGGCAAACTGTGTGAAATGGATGCGTCTCTCGGACACTTTTTTTCCTCTCTCTTTTTTCTTTTTATCTTTTCACACACACACACACACACACACACACACACACACACACACAGCACGGTGCTTCCGGAACGCGATCATTTGTAAAACACTGTGCAGCTCTTCTCGTGTCGGGTGACACGACAGGAAATGAGTGCCGATTGGCCGAGACTAAACACGTGATACCTCTTAACGGAATGAGCAAGACCTCCGACTGAGGAACGGATGATGATGATGATGATGATGACGACGACGACGATGATGATGATGATATGGATACTTACACAGCGCCTCTCCTCGGACAGAGACCAAGCTCTAAGCGCTTTACAAACACAGAGTGGGTTCCATAACAGGCTGCCTGCCTGGGTAAAGCCGACTGAGAGCTACCTTTGGGCGCTCATCATTCGTTTCCTATATCATTCAGTGAGGTTTCAGTCACAAGCGCGCGCGCGCGTGCGGACACACACACATACACACACACACACACACACACACACACAAAATCTGTGAAACTTTAGTTCTGGATGTTTGGACACTTGCACAACATATCCACCATCCCCGACCCCTGACAAAAAGTCATAAAAAGAACATGATGGACAGATTTCAGCACAAACCAAACACTGAACGTCAAACACGTTGCCAGTAAGCAAATTAATGCATTTATCTGGTCTTCCCATAAAAGGTATTAATCTGCAATTGCTATCTGCTATCCCCAGCCAGCATATAATTTTGTGATTAGCGCGACAGAGGAGTCCTTTCCCTGATAGCTCTGGGCTCGTTTGTATGGCGTGTCGTTCGTGCCAACCTTGCACTCTTTTTAACCAGAAAAATGAGACTGTGTGGCGGATACGTCAATGAAAAGTGTCTGTCTGTTACCCCCTCCCCGAACCTCATCCCTCTTTATCTCTCGCTCACAGTGACACGTTTATCACGTGTTCAAACCTGCTGATTGCGCCCCCTCCCTCCCCTGCCTCTTCTTTGTCTCCAGGTTCTCAAGTTTACAGCTATGCATGCGTGTGAATGACTGGTGTGAAAGCGCTTTGATTTGTCTCTGCACAAGACTCAGTGCAATAATGATAATAATAATGATAATAGTAATAATTATTATTACTATTATTATCATTATCACTATTATTAAAATGAACTCTGCCACACAAGCCGAGCATAAAACGGCTTGATGCAGTCCTTTACAAAGCCTGTTTCAACGTTTTTTCACACAGCTGTTGCTGTGGCACACAGACTAACTGTTTAAATCACCGTTCCTGCAAACAGACCCTCTTTGTGAACTCAAAGAAACATTCCACGTGTTACATGAATTAAAAAAAAGTTAGGGTCATCGGGGCAGCGAATCTTTCTCCACTGTGTCCTGACCAAGCCTGCTGGCTAACACTGATGGTCAGGCATCTGATTAGCAGATGTGGTGTTGTGTAAACAGATTCATCCGCCGAAGAACGCAGTGACGCCTCCTTGAGTGACTGAACTGAACTGAACTAGGGCTCGACATTGGAAGGTGGGGCCCAGCCCTCTCCCTCGGCCGTTACAACCTTCCCAAACTCTGAGGTACCAATCCACACCTGGGCGGAAATCTCAGGTACCAATTCACACCTGGGCGGAACTCTCAGGTACCAATTCACACCTGGGCGGAACTACCTGGGCGGAACTCTCAGGTACCAATTCACACCTGGGCGGAACTACCTGGGCGGAACTCTCAGGTACCAATTCACACTTGGGCGGAACTCACCTGGGCGGAACTCTCAGGTACCAATTCACACCTGGGCGGAACTTACCTGGGCGGAACTCTCAGGCACCAATTCACACCTGGGCGGAACTCTCAGGTACCAATCCACACCTGGGCGGAACTCTCAGGTACCAATCCACACCTGGGCGGAACTCTCAGGTACCAATCCACACCTGGGCGGAACGAGGAGAACCGGAGTAAAGTGCCTTTCCCAAGGACACACGAACAGGTCAAAACGGGGGATCGAACTCCGACCACTGGGTCAGGTGGTCAACGCCTTACCAACTCTGCCATGACGCCTCTGTAATACAGGGCATCATCTGGGACATCATTTCATGATTTAATAGATCCTTCACTGAACAGTGGCATGTACAGATATGTAACAAAATATGACACGAAATAAAAAAAAAACGAGAAACCTTCATGTCAGTAGAAGCATTTCACTGCCCACCATTATCCGCAAGAGCTGATGCCAGGAAAGACAGAAATGGAAGGCAGGAAAGTGAGAGGAAAAAGAGGGAAGAAAAAGAGAATAAAGAAATAGAAAAAAAAGAGACAGGGAAGACGAGAAGAACAAGGAAAATAAATGGGGGAAAAGAAACGAAAAGAAAAAGGAAAGACATCAAGGACAAGGAAGAGAGAAATCTAAAGGAAAGAAAATCAAAGAAAGACGAAAAGATGATTATTTTGTGGGCAAGTTGTAAAAACAACCTAACCACAACAGGAATTCACTGTACATGCACCTCCTCATTCGATCACAAGAACATGCAACGCATTAATGTAGAATAAACAGATAGATAAATAAATAAATAGATAAATAAACAAATAAATAAATAAATCATTAAAAATAATTAATTAATTAGTTTTAAAAAAAAACGCGAAAAGAAAGAAGGAAAAGAGCTAAATCACGATCGACAGAAGAAAGAAATAAAGACAAAAAGAATGAAAGAAAGAAAGAAAAAGTAAAAAAAAGAAAAGAATTAGAAAAATAAAACTTTTAGAAAAAAAGGGGGGTTGCGGGCAGATTAGGAAGTTAATGGAATTAGATATCTAAAGAAAGACAGAAAGAAAGAGCGTACACAGAAAAAAAGTGGAAAAATAACAAAATCGAAGATTTTTTTTTTTTAAGAAGGATAAAGGGGTAAATGAAAGACAGAACTGATGAAATAAAAGCAATTCGAAGAAAACAGAAAATGAAGAAGAAATGACTGAAACAGAAGAAGAAGAAGAAGAAGAAAGGGGGGGAAGGTAATGGGATGAATGGCAGCAGATGACAGCAGGAAAGGAGTAAACATGGTCTGTCTGCCCTCAGAAAGGTCTGTCTGGCTTCAGAAAGGTCTGTCTGACCTCAGGAAGGTCTGTCTGCCCTCAGAATGGTCTGTCTGGCTTCAGAAAGGTATGTCTGCCCTCAGAATGGTCTGACTAGCTTCAGAAAGGTATGTCTGCCCTCAGAAAAGTCTGTATGCCTTCAGAAAGGTCTGTCTGGCCTCAGAAAGGTCTGTCTGGCCTCAGAATGGTCTGTCTGCCCTCAAAATGGTCTGTCTGGCCTCAGAATGGTCTGTCTGGCCTCAGAATGGTCTGTCTGGCCTCAGAATGGTCTGTCTGGCCTCAGAATGGTCTGTCTGCCCTCAGAATGGTCTGTCTGGCTTCAGAAAGGTCTGTCTGGCTTCAGAATGGTCTGTCTGGCTTCAGAATGGTCTGTCTGGCTTCAGAAAGGTCGGTCTGCCCTCAGAATGGTCTGTCAGGTCTCAGAATGGTCTGTCTGGCCTCAGAATGATCTGCTGGCCACAGAATGGTCTGTCAGGCCTTAGAATGATCTGCTGGCTACAGAATGGTCTGTCTGGCCCCAGAAAGGTCTGTCTGGCCACAGAATGATCTGCTGGCCACATAATGGTGTTTCAATTAAAAACAACAACAACCGCCCAAACCCTTTTCACACGCGCGTGTCATCCAATGCAAGCAAGCAGCAAATCCAGCGCAGACACGAACCCGATGCTCCTTTTCAAAAGAAAACCACTTTGTGGGGTGATTAAACCTGTGATACTCCCACACACGCGCGCATGCTATGGAACCATGAAACAGTGTATACGTGCAAGTGTTTGCGTGCAAGTGTGCGTGTGCGTGTGTGTGTGTGTGTGTGTGTGTCTGTGTGCGAGAGAGAGAGACAGAGAGAGAGAGAGAGAGTGTGTGTGTATGTGCATGTGTTTGGTGTGCCTGCTTGAATATCCACACAATACGCTGTTGCTGACAGAAACTTGGCGTTTTTTGTCCTTCTATTGTCTGCCAGAATAAACACCAATCACGCCCCACTCACGGATAAAACCAGAATGATACAAATTGACGACATCAAATCACGTGATCAGCTCCGCCCGACCCGACCAATCACAACGTGTCATCATCGTCGGCGCTGGAAAAAGGATAACAATAAACAAAAACCAGGAAAGTAATACACAGGTACTATTTTCTTTCGCTTTTAAAAAAAAAACAAACTATTCTTTTCAGATAGATAAATGGATGTTGAAATACTACATTTTTTCATCACGTTCTTTCCCCTCCACTTACCTGAAGACTGGAACGCCAACACCGTTTCTGTCTCCTGGTCTGATGACGGCTGGGGACATGAGTGACGCTGGTTTGACGTGTGGGCCCTTTGCCTCCATCACATCACCCACACGATGTACAGTCTGCACACACACACACACACACACACACACACACGCACGCACACACGCACGCACGCACGCACCCACCCACACACGCACGCACGCACGCACACACACACACACACACACACACACACACACATAATTAGCAACATATTTTGCCTTGACTCGATGACTGAATTTCATTGGTTGACCTGTTGCTGGGAGACTGGGGGGTGCGGGTTTGGTAAGGGGAGTGAGGGGAAGGCGAGGGGGAGAAAAGTAGGGGGGGGGGGGGGAAGAGATGTGAAAAAATGAACAGAAACAATACAAAAGAAAAAACGAAAGTAAGAACAAAACGAAGGATAGAAAGACGACGACGACGACGACGACGACGAAGAAGAAGAGGAGGAAAGGAGGAAATAAATGATGAAGTTAGGAAGTGATGAAATTAAACTCACCACATTACTATTTCCGTCCACTACTTGGGCATTTATTTTGTGACGAGTCGTAAACAGGCCACACTGCCCGCCTTGTTTTGTTATCACCGTGCACGTTAGGCTTTCTGTGACGTCATAATGCTGTCACCAAGCCAGACCTTTCCAATGTTTCCTGGCAGCACATCACCTTCCCTCCAACTGGATGTGCTTTTTTCTGTGCTAGATATGACTGAATCAGCTTTTGTGTATGCGGTGTCACGCATTTTTATTTTATTTTTTAAAATTCTTTTTAAATTTCGCTTTTCAATGTGATTTTGCATGACTGTGCGAAGTTTTAAAACTTGTTCAGGGGATCGTTAAAATCAAACAATCCAACAAATAATCACCGGCAGAAGAGCGGAACCCCTCCACACTCTTGATGGCTTTTCGACAACAAATAGCTCTACGACTGCCAAGTGCTCACATTTCCACAGACCCTTCGGATCGCTCGATTTCACAGTCGGTCGACGCAAACCAGTCCAGCTCCTCCTCTCTACCGCTCGCCCCCATCAGCCCTTGCTGACACACTCCACCCCTTCTCTCCGCACGGAAGTTCGTGCTGCTTCTTCAAGTAAATTTGAACAACCGTTGCTCCAGATGGGGCAGAAATACAGACGTGGGAGAGGGGGGGGGGAGAGAGAGAATGAGTGAGAGAGAAAAGAACGCCAGAATTTTAATGTAAGGTCACCGACCTGTATACACTTTGGGTGCACGTGTTAACAGCACAGACATCTTAACTAAAATAGAATAGGAAGAACGACACAATCCACTTAATACACAGTGAGCTCACTGAGAACAAGTAACTAAGTGAGAAGCACAAGGCTGATATTTCTGTTTAGGGCTGACAGTGCTCATCTCTCAGTCTTAAGACATAAAAAAAACCAAATACTGCAACATCTCTGATCACGTTGCAACTTTCTTTTTGCAGCAGAAATGGTAATGACAGATTTCTAACATTTTGCGTATGCTTGTGCATATATTTCTTTCTGAGATCATTATATAATGGACAGGCTGTTAATGCATGTAATTCCTTTTCTATTCTAC
The DNA here is from genome assembly GCF_041734735.1 of Babylonia areolata. Lineage (NCBI taxonomy): Eukaryota > Metazoa > Mollusca > Gastropoda > Neogastropoda > Buccinidae > Babylonia > Babylonia areolata. The sequence goes on along the minus strand of NC_134881.1, from coordinate 46,519,066 downwards.
CACCACATGGACAGTTTTTCAAAACATCACGATAACGCTGATTTACTTTTAGTTCATTTATACCAAAACGGAACTTAATGAAAGCCGATCTAAATTTACTGATGGTAAGATGAGACAAGTATTTTTCACGTGGTCATAAAGATTTGAATGACCTGTATGTTTCATAACGATTACTCCCGTTGAGTGTGCTTGCCCAATCCTGTTTAAAGACATCTATCATGCGTTGTTTGAACATTTTAAGAAAAGCATTTACATCCCCAACCCCGCCGTTTATCCAAACTTCTGAGAACCCATAAATGTCTAAGCAATGTTTAGAGAGAGAGAGAGAGAGACTGAGAGACAGACAGACAGACAGAGAGAGAGAGAGAGAGAGAGAGAGAGAGAGAGAGAGATACAGACAGAGAGGTAGAGAGAGAAAGAGAAACAGAGAAAGAGACAGAAAGATAGAGACAGACAGACAGACACAGAGACAGAGATACGGATAATTTATCAATTACGTCACAGCCCCTGTGAAGAGGTAATCAAACATCATCATATGTTGCATCACATCTGTTTGAATTAACACGAAAAACATGAAAAATCACAGGAAACAGCAAGATGAACAACACAACATATCATGAGGTTGTGGTTTCTCTTACATTGATCTGAATGCTTCATGCATGAAAATGGACAGGTTCTGCACATCATTTCGCCGTTTCGAAGATATAAACACACTCAAATATACAATGTTGTTGGTGATATCTGGCTGGAATGAGAGAGAGAGAGAGAGAGACAGAGACAGAGACAGAGACAGAGAGAGAGAGAGCGAGACAAAGACACAGAGAGAGACAGAGAGCGAGACAAAGACAGAGAGAGAGAGACAGACAAACAGACAGATAAATAGACAGACAGACAGAAACAGAAACAGAGAGACGTATGTCTAAGCAGAGACGGAGGTAAGAAATTAACAGATGTTTCCTCTACTGTTTTGTTTGTCACGGGAAGCAAGCCGTTACATCAGTAAAGACAAGAGAGGCAAGGCCCTCAAGACTCACTTGTGATACACTTAAAAAAAAAAAAATCCAAGCTTTTTATGTATTGAGTATAATTTCAAAATGTAATGTTTAAGATGAGAAAGATCAGTTTAAAGCAAATTAACTCCCCTAGCATTAATTACAGAGTAATTTCCCTTTTATACTAGCTGCACCAAAACGTTTGCAAAATAAATAAAACTTCCATGCTTAGCAAAAGAAGTTCCTGTTTGAACAAAAAATGATAATAATGACTGCTCTTGTTGTTGTGTCAGAATATCAGATCAAAGTGCCAAGTTTAGAGAATACAAAAAATATAAATATAACAGTAAATGCAGTTTGCATATAATTAGGCTTCATTTTTTTTTTTTTTGTGCCCATCCCAGAGGTGCAATATTCTTTTAAACAAGATGACTGGAAAGAACTGAATGTTTCCTATTTTTATGCCTAATTTCGTGTCAACTGACAAAGTATTTGCAGAGAAAATGTCAATGTTAAAGTTTACCACGCGCACACACACACACACACACACACACACACACACACAGACAACCGAACACCGGGTTAAAACATAGACTCACTTTGTTTACACAAGTGAGTCAAAAAGGGAACCATTAATGAACAACACGAACTGTGATGGAAAAAAAACAAACGTAGGTTAACAATACAATTAGTCTGCGACAATGAGCATTACACACGAAACAGCACAGCATTTCCAAACAAACAGTATGTATGTGCAGCCAGCCGGCTTCGTGCTCCAATCAGACCAGCGAGTTAACGGATTTGTTGTCCTGCAATTTTATACGGGTTGCCGGATTGCACGCTGATGGAAAAACGCGAAACAGCGATGACTTCAAGCTGTGTGCCCTTTACAGGGCCATTTGTTCAGTCTCGAGCTTTTTTAAGGTTGATGGCAATCTCCTTTCTAACGTCTCCCTGTCTGTCTCTGTCTCTCTTTCTTTATCAGAAAAAAACATATCTTTTTAAAGTGACAATTGGAAAGATTCATGTAAAAACGCTTGAAAATAACAGTTGTTAAAATATAGGAAAATGTATGGTTATTAAAAGTACAGAGACAAAAGACAGAGAGAGACAGACAGACAGAGGGGCTGGGGGGGGGGGGGGGCGGGGGGGAGCACAGATGTCTTATTCAATACAGAACATGGCCCCTCATGAAGGGGTGGTGTAGAGAAACATTTCAAATACCATGATTATAAATATCTTAAATAATGTAAATGAAAGCAAAAAATACGAAAAGCAATCCTCAACGGCAATTAGCATTTCTAACAACGGGGAAAAGAATACATCACTCAACTGCAAACAATATTTCTAATTTTCATGGCTTTATATAAAGAAATTTCCATCTGTTTATCGACATGTTCAACATGTGGATGACATAAGCATTGAGAGTCTAAAAAGGGATGGTTGCCTATAATATTTTGAAGGTATCGGCTGATTTCTAAAATTGTTTAACATGGGACAACAAAGTACAAAGTGCACTCCATTCTCTTAACATGGGACAACAAAGCACAAAGTGCACTCCATTCTCTTAACATGGGACAACAAAGCACAAAGTGCACTCCATTCTCTTAACATGGAATTAACATGGAACAACAAAGCACAAAGTGCACTCCATTCTCTTAACATGGAATTAACATGGAGCAACAAAGCACAAAGTGCACTCCATTCTCTTAACATGGAATTAACATGGAGCAACAAAGCACAAAGTGCACTCCATTCTCTTAACATGGAATTAACATGGAACAACAAAGCACAAAGTGCACTCCATTCTCTTAACATGGAACAACAAAGCACAAAGTGCACTCCATTCTCTTAACATGGAATTAACATGGAACAACAAAGCACAAAGTGCACTCCATTCTCTTAACGTGGAACAACAAAGCACAAAGTGCACTCCATTCTCTTAACATGGAATTAACATGGAGCAACAAAGCACAAAGTGCACTCCATTCTCTTAACATGGAATTAACATGGAACAACAAAGCACAAAGTGCACTCCATTCTCTTAACGTGGAACAACAAAGCACAAAGTGCACTCCATTCTCTTAACGTGGAACAACAAAGTACAAAGTGCACTCCATTCTCTTAACGTGGAATTAACATGGAGCAACAAAGCACAAAGTGCACTCCATTCTCTTAACATGGAATTAACATGGAACAACAAAGCACAAAGTGCACTCCACTCTCTTAACATGGAGCAACAAAGCACAAAGTGCACTCCATTCTCTTAACATGGAACAACAAAGCACAAAGTGCACTCCATTCTCTTAACGTGGAACAACAAAGCACAAAGTGCACTCCATTCTCTTAACATGGAACAACAAAGTACAAAGTGCACTCCATTCTCTTAACATGGAACAACAAAGTACAAAGTGCACTCCATTCTCTTAACGTGGAACAACAAAGCACAAAGTGCACTCCATTCTCTTAACGTGGGACAACAAAGCACAAAGTGCACTCCATTCTCTTAACGTGGAACAACAAAGCACAAAGTGCACTCCATTCTCTTAACGTGGGACAACAAAGCACAAAGTGCACTCCATTCTCTTAACATGGAACAACAAAGCACAAAGTGCACTCCATTCTCTTTCGCACTTTTACATAAAAGGGAAAATAAGGTCACTATCATCATGTTTCCTGTAACGATAATAACGCACAAACAAGAGAGAGAGACAGAGACAGAGACAGAGAGACAAGAGGGCTCCGGAACACTGGGGTTGGGGTGGTGCCCTAAGGCGAACAGGCCCTCAAGGTATTATTTGCCAGGCAAACAATCAAAGTCTGACGTCTTCAACAAAAAAACAATCAGCTGCTGAAGATGAAGGACAGGCAGGAATCCGGTCCTGAAACAGCTCCAGTCCAAGAATAGGGCATCAGTGGATGGCCCCCTGCATCACTGCCAGGATCACCGCCACTCAAACCACGATCAACAAACCTGACCATCTCTGAAGATCTGTTCCTGTTTGATGACACACTTGTCATTCCCCGGGACACGAAGACTGAAATACTCTGCCGCATCTAGGGTGTCTGTCTGTCTGTCTGTCTGACTCTCTGACTGTCTGTCTCTTTTTTCCCCTTCTCCCAGTCGGGCAAGAACTACCAGAGGAGATGTAATGATCATTGCTTGTTATGTACACAGCGCTTGCACGTCTTTTCAGATATATAAATATATATTCTAAAATATGAATATATACATACATACATACATATATATATATATATATATATATATATATATATGTGTGTGTGTGTGTGTGTGTGTGTGTGTGTGTGTGGAGAGAGAGAGAGATATAGTGAGTGAAGGAGACAGAGAAAGAACAGATCAAGGAAAAGAAAGCAAACAGCGCTAAGATAAAGACATTAAGTAATCCCCCTGACAGAGACAACAGAAAGAAAGCAGTGGAAGAGCAAAAACCAAACAAACAAACAAACAACCCCCCCACCCCCCAAAAAAGACCAACCACCACAGGAAAGACAGAAAGTAGAGCAGAGCGGACGGCAGTACAGTGAAGTGACATCGTCTGACGGCACGGGGAGATAGCGCGACAACTGTAAGTGATTCTCTCCACACAGTCAGCAAGGAGGTGTAGGTGTGGGGAGGGGTGACTGACCCTGTCAAGAGGTGATGGGGGGGAACGTATAGCCTCCCTTTTTCAGTTCTCCCACCACCACATACAGCCTTTCGTGACAGGCGAAGATGTCGGCCCCTGATTTCAACAGAACGCGGAGACTCAACTCTCTCTTTGTGAGGTGTCAGGGCTCCGATGGGGAGGGAAGACAACGTGTGGAAGGGAGGGAGGGGCGGGGGGGAAAGAGGAGGGGGGAGGGGAGTGGGGGAAGGCTGGGGGAGAGGGGGAGGGGAACTGGGAGTGACTCTTGCAAGGCACAGCTCTGATAGACTCCAGAACAGGCAAACAAAGTTATCGTGCCAGGCTTTTCAGACTGTGCTTCTGGATTCCGACAGTCCCCGATTCTCAGCAGTTACTTATTTTATCTATTTATTTATTTTTCTATCAAATACGGACAAGGGGTTGGGTGTGTGAATGAGAGAGAGGGAGAGAGAGGGGGAGAGAGGGGGAGAGAGAGGGAGAGAGAGAGAGGGAGAGGGAGGGAGAGAGAGAGGGAGAAAGAGAGAGCCGAGGGAGAGAGGGAGAGGGACAGAGACAGAGATAGGGAGAGAGAGAGGGAGATAGGGAGAGAGAGAGAGGGAGAGAGGGAGGGAGAGAGAGAGGACAGAGAGAAGGGACAGAGGGAGAGAGGCAGAGGGAGAGAGAGAGAGTGAGGGTGGAGGGTGGAAGGAGTGATGCTGGGTTCAAAGCGGGAGGGAGAAGAAGAAAAATGACGAATGTGAATTATATTCTCAAACTGTCAGGCCACGGGGAGAGGGAGAGCTATGTAGGGGCTGGAATGAAGGGAGCGAATGAAAGAGAGAGACAAGGAGACACACAGACAACCACGCAGACAAACTCACCCACAATCATACATACAAAGACGCATTCGATCAGTTCTACTGAATCATTCCCTCCACCTTTCTTTGAAGAAAAAAGAAGAAGAAGAGGAGGAGGAGGAGAGAGAGGAGAGAGAGAGAGAGAGAGAGAGAGAGAGAGAGAGAGAGAGAGAGAGAGAGAGAGAGAGAAAGCGGAAATCAAGCAATTTCAATTTCCCCCAGTAACGGGTTTTCACTCCCCCAGACGCGGCTGACTTTGAGCTCCTCGCCATATCCATTATGTTCCGGCCAGACGACCGTCTCCTGGTGCCGGGTTCCCATCTGAAGGGCGGCGTCTGCCTGCTGTACAGACTATGGCGCCACGTGCCACAGACTCCGGTAAACAAATAAAGGAGGCGTCAGATCCAATCCATCTTCTGGCGCTTCCTGTCCCACCTGGAGGGAGACAGGCCGGACCACGTCACTCCCACAGAGGCTGAGGACCAGTCACTGCAGGTGGGAGGCAGCAGTGTCAACAGCAGCGTCAACAGCTGTGTCAACAGCAGTGTCACTAACAGCAGCGTCAACAGCAGTGTCACTAACAGCAGCGTCAACAGCAGTGTCATTATCAGCAGTATCATTATCAGCAGTATCAACAGCAGTGTCACTAACAGCAGTATCAACAGAAGTGTCACCATCAGCAGTGTCAACAGCAGTGTCACTATCAGCAGTATCAACAGCAGTGTCATTAACAGCAGTATCAACAGAAGTGTCACCATCAGCAGTGTCACTACCAGCAGTGTCACTATCAGCAGTGTCAACAGCAGTGTCATTACCAGCAGTATCAACAGCAGTGTCACTATCAGCAGTATCACTATCAGCAGTGTCACTATCAGCAGTATCAACAGCAGTATCAACAGCAGTGTCACTATCAACAGTGTCAACAGAAGTGTCACTATCAGCAGTGTCACTATCAGCAGTATCAACAGCAGTGTCACTATCAGCAGTATCAACAGCAGTGTCACTATCAGCAGTATCAACAGCAGTGTCAACAGCAGTGTCACTATCAGTAGTATCAACAGCAGTGTCACTATCAGCAGTGTCAACAGCAGTGTCATTATCAGCAGTGTCAACAGCAGTGTCACTATCAGCAGTATCAACAGCAGTGTCACTATCAGCAGTATCAACAGCAGTGTCATTATCAGCAGTGTCAACAGCAGTGTCGCTATCAGCAATATCTATAGCAGTGTCACTATCAGTAGTATCAACAGCAGTGTCACTATCAGCAGTGTCACTATCAGTAGTATCAACAGCAGTGTCACTATCAGCAGTATCAACAGCAGTGTCATTATCAGCAGTGTCAACAGCAGTGTCACTATCAGCAATATCAACAGCAGTGTCACTATCAGCAGTGTCACTAACAGCAGTGTCACTATCAGCAGTGTCACTAACAGCAGCGCCACTATCAGCAGTATCAACAGCAGTGTCACTATCAGCAGTGTCATTAACAGCAGTGTCATTATCAGGAGTGTCATTATCAGGAGTGTCAACAGCAGTGTCACTATCAGAAGTGTCACTGTCAGCAGTGTCACTATCAACAGTATCAACAGTAGTGTCACTACCAGCAGTGTCACTATCACCAGTATCAACAGCAGTGTCATTATCAGCAGTATCAACAGCAGTGTCACTATCAGCAGTATCAACAGCAGTGTCACTATCAGCAGTGTCATTATCAGCAGTGTCACTATCAGCAGTATCAACAGCAGTGTCACTATCAGCAGTGTCAACAGCAGTGTCATTATCAGCAGTGTCAACAGCAGTGTCACTATCAGCAGTATCAACAGCAGTGTCACTATCAGCAGTGTCAACAGCAGTGTCGCTATCAGCAATATCTATAGCAGTGTCACTATCAGTAGTATCAACAGCAGTGTCACTATCAGCAGTGTCACTATCAGCAGTGTCACTATCAGTAGTATCAACAGCAGTGTCACTATCAGCAGTATCAACAGCAGTGTCATTATCAGCAGTGTCAACAGCAGTGTCACTATCAGCAATATCAACAGCAGTGTCACTATCAGCAGTGTCACTAACAGCAGCGCCACTATCAGCAGTATCAACAGCAGTGTCACTATCAGCAGTGTCATTAACAGCAGTGTCATTATCAGGAGTGTCAACAGCAGTGTCACTATCAGAAGTGTCACTGTCAGCAGTGTCACTATCAACAGTATCAACAGTAGTGTCACTACCAGCAGTGTCACTATCAGCAGTGTCAACAGCAGTGTCACTATCAGCAGTATCAACAGCAGTGTCACTATCAGCAGTGTCATTATCAGCAGTGTCACTATCAGCAGTATCAACAGCAGTGTCACTATCAGCAGTACCAACAGCAGTGTCACTATCAGCAGTGTCACTATCAGCAGTGTCAACAGCAGTGTCACTATCAGCAGTGTGACTATCAGCAGTGTGACTATCAGCAGTGTCATTATCAGCAGTGTCACTATCAGCAGTGTCACTATCAGCAGTACCAACAGCAGTGTCACTATCAGCAGTGTCACTATCAGCAGTGTCAACAGCAGTGTCACTATCAGCAGTGTCACTATCAGCAGTGTCACTATCAGCAGTGTGACTATCAGCAGTGTCACTATCAGCAGTGTCAACAGCAGTGTCACTATCAGGAGTGTCACTATCAGCAGTGTCACTATCAGCAGTGTCAACAGCAGTTTCATTATCAGCAGTGTCACTATCAGCAGTGTCACTATCAGCAGTATCAACAGCAGTGTCATTATCAGCAGTGTCACTATCAGCAGTTCAACAGCAGTGTCACTATCAGCAGTGTCATTATCAGCAGTGTCAACAACAGTGTCATTATCAGCAGTGTCAACAGCAGTGTCACTATCAGCAGTGTCATTATCAGCAGTGTCATTATCAGCAGTGTCACTATCAGCTGTGTCATTATCAGCAGTGTCATTATCAGCAGTGTCACTATCAGAAGTGTCATTATCAGCAGTGTCACTATCAGCAGTATCAACAGCAGTGTCATTATCAGCAGTGTCACTATCAGTAGTGTCAACAGCAGTGTCATTATCAGCAGTGTCACTATCAGAAGTGTCATTATCAGCAGTGTCACTATCAGCAGTATCAAGAGCAGTGTCATTATCAGCAGTGTCACTATCAGTAGTGTCAACAGCAGTGTCATTATCAGCAGTGTCATTATCAGCAGTGTCACTATCAGCAGTGTCATTATCAGCAGTGTCACTATCAGCAGTATCAACAGCAGTGTCACTATCAGCAGTGTCACTATCAGTAGTGTCAACAGCAGTGTCATTATCAGCAGTGTCATTATCAGCAGTGTCACTATCGGCAGTGTCAACAGCAGTGTCACTATCAGCAGTGTCACTATCAGCAGTATCAACAGCAGTGTCACTATCAGCAGTATCAACAGCAGTGTCATTATCAGCAGTGTCACTATCAGCAGTGTCAACAACAGTGTCACTATCAGCAGTGTCACTACCAGCAGTGTCACTATCAGCAGTATCAACAGCAGTGTCACTATCAGGAGTATCACTATCAGCAGTGTCACTATCAGCAGTGTCACTATGAGCAGTATCATCAGCAGTGTCACTATCAGCAGTGTCACTATGAGCAGTATCAACAGCAGTGTCACTATCAGCAGTGTCACTATCAGCAGTATCAACAGCAGTGTCACTACCAGCAGTGTCACTATCAGCAGTATCAATAGCAGCGTCAACAGCAGTGTCACTATCAGCAGTGTCAGTATCAGCAGTATCAACAGCAGTGTCAGTATCAGCAGTGTCACTATCAGCAGTATCAACAGCAGTGTCACTATCAACAGCAGTGTCACTATCAACAGTGTCAACAGCAGTGTCACTATCAACAGCAGTATCAACAGCAGCGTCACTATCAGCAGTGTCAACAGCAGTGTCACTATCAGAAGTGTCAGAAGCAGCGGTAGTATCAGCGACAGTGCCAGTAGTGTCAGAAGCAGCAAAGGTATCAGCAGTAGTGTCAGCAGACATGACAGCGGTTTCAGCAACACTGCTGTAGTAACAGCAGCAGCAACAGAAACGGTGTGAAGACAGCAAACCAATGAAGCAGCAACAATGAAATGCTTGCAGAAGCAGAAACAGTGGTACCAGTATCGATCTGAAGTCGTGCTAAATACACACTGATATAAACCGTTAATGATCAACGTGGGAAAAAAAGAGAGAAAAAGAAACTGACAAATAAATACGAAGTAACAGCAATACACCAACCCCGAAACAACGAGTACGTGTGTGTGTGTGTGTGTGTGTGTGTGTGTGTGTGTGTGTGTGTATTGCTTTCCTGTGTGCACGAGAACACAGGGAGAAAACATTTGTTATTGTTTCCCTTGTAAGACAATTACAAAACAAACCGAAACTCCAAATCAACACGTTTCTGCACCACCCTCTTTTAAACATCTTCCTCCCCTGCTGCTTTGTGTGTTAAGTCATTCCTCTCTCTGGTGATTTACACACACACACACAATCACACACACACACACACACACACACACACAGAGAAAGACAGAGACACAGAGAGAGAGAGGGAGAAAGAGACAGAGAGAAAGACAGAGACAGAGACAGAGAGAAAGAGAGAGAGGTGGGCGGGGAATTTCGCACATTTGTTTTGCAAGCGAACAGATCCAGTGCGTTGTCTCTAATGATCTCCCTTGTTAAAACATAAATAAAGAAAGGAGGAAAGGGATACAATTAACCGCGATACAAATTAACAACCACTTTTTTTTTTTTTAAAGAAACGGCAGAAAGAAAACAAGAGAGGAAGGGTGTGGGTGTGATTAGAATGACGTAATCCACCACTCGTGTCAGTGACATTTTATCTGGTTGATGAAACACACCTCCCTCGCCACCCGTTCGTTTATTTATCTATAGTCTGTTCATCTAAGATGATGATATTAGACTGAAAATAAATGATATTATTATTATCATTTGGATTAATATCATTTCTATTATAATGATAATTGTTATTATTAATTAGAAATCGACATTTCTGTATATTCGAATGAAAAGGGGGGCGGTTGAGGAGGAGGGGACTGAGAAAGGAAGAGAAAGACAGACAGGCAGAAAGAGAGAGAACAGAATGTGGAAAAGATAGAGTACACACACACACACACAGAGTGAGAGAGAGATACGCTTGATGCTTTAATATCATCGGCCATTAGGTCACATGGGTGAATGCGTCAACCTACTTTTATCGCATAACAAAACATCGTAATAGACGAATGAAACTGGTGAAAGCAAATACCAAGACAAAACGAAAGTTCTTTCCCTGAAGAAAAAAAAATGTTAGAAACCAACAGACCACCCAGAACATAATAACTCCGTCTGTTCATCAATCAACGCATTCCAGCACTTGCTGCGGAAGAAAATGTCAAACCTATCTCACAGCGCAGTTTGAGAGAGAGAGACAGACAGACAGACAGACAGACAGACGGAGAGACAGTCAGAGACAGAGAGAAAAAAGAAGGAAACAAAGATATACAAAGTATAGACTGAAAGAGCGAGGGGGAGAAAAATGAAGGGGAGGGGGTTGAGGAGAGGGGTGGGGGGCGGGGGGAGGGGGGGGGGGCAAAGAGAGAAAGACTGAAGAAAGAGTGCGGGGGGAGGAGGAGAGAGAAAACAAAACTGGAAACGGGAAGAAAAGAGAGACAGACAACAGACAGACAGACAGACAGACAGACAGACAGACAGACACTGGCAGTGACAGATGGACCGCTGTTTTCAATGTTTGTTTCATCAACGGGACTTGTTCAATCATCGCATTTAAAACAAACATCAACGGAAATGGGAAGTAAACGACAAGAAAACAAGGGGGGGGGAGGGGGGGGGAAGTGGAGGGAGGTGGGGAGGGAGGGGAGGGGGGTGGGGGCACATGTAAGGTTGTTTTCGGTGTGTGTGTGTGTGTGTGTGTGTGTGTGTGTGTGTGTGTGTGTGTGTGTATGTACATGTGTGTGTGTGTGTACGTGTGTGTGTGTGTGTGTGTGTGTGTGTGTGTGCGCATGTGTGTGTGTGTGTGTGTGTGTGTGTGTATGTACATGTGTGTGTGTGTGTGTGTGTGTGTGTGTGTACGTGTGTGTGTGTGTGTGTGTGTGTGTACATGTGTGTGTGTGTGTGTGTGTGTGTGTGTACGTGTGTGTGTGTGTGTGTGTGTGTGTGTGTGTGTGTGTGTGTGTGTGCGCGCGCATGTGTGTGTGTGTGTGTGTGTGTGTGTGTTGAAGACATAAAGAGGACACAAGGAGACTCCAATGAAAGAAGAAATGAAGACAAGAACAAACAAAAACAGGACGTGGAAAAGAAAAAAACAAACGGGATGACTTCAATCAAGGGGACATTTCGACCATCACTGTCTGTAGACCCCCTGAACATGACTCCTCTTGCAGTCAACAGGGGGCAGGGGGAAGGGAGGGG
>NC_134881.1:46503733-46507042 GCF_041734735.1 Babylonia areolata | reverse complement strand
GATTTGTATTAAGCAGGAAGCATGAATTGGGACACAATGTGATGTTTCCACATAGATCTTGTGTAGATTTCCTGGTGCAGGCTTTTGAAGGGAGACACAGAGAGAGAGTGTGGGTGTGTGTGTGTGCGTGTGTGCGCTGGAACATACGCGCACATGACCATTTACCCCCATGCACACTCGCATATGCTCAAGCACATTTTCATATTCACATATCACACACACACACACACACACACACACACACACACACACACAAACACACGAAGAAAGGATACAAGGACGGAGAGAGGGGGCGAAAGGAAATGTTAGTCATGACAGGCAGGAAGAAAACACATGACAGAAACAAATTCGTATAAAAAAAGAAAGCTAAAGCAAACTGACAATATTGAACTGACGATATTCTAAACACTGAATGGATAATATTGTAAACAATGAATTGATGTTATTCTAGACATTGACTTATAATATCCTTAAATTTGAATTGATAATAGAGATATAGTCAATTGTTCTCGCGGTTTTTGTACGTTTAGCGGTGGAGGTAACCCAAGCAGCTAAAAGATATATATATAATATATATATATATATATATATATATATAATTATATATATATGGAGAGATTAACATCAAAACGTCAGTGCGTCTCTCTCTCTCTCTCTTCACACACACACACACACACACACACACACACACACACACACGCACACACACACACACACACACACACACATACATAGATAAGATAAGATAAGATAAGATAAGAATAACTTTATTATCTCCACCTGGAGAAATTTGGTCAGGTGCATTATCACAACATAGACAAGTAAACAACATGGGGACCATAACTGTAAAAGCCAACAACAGCCCCAACAAATATTACGAAGATACAAATGTAAAAAATATCACATACATCGTTTCATACATACATCCACACACTGCAGGTAATAACTAGTATTCTTAATGTAAAAACAGAAAGAATTAAGAAACATTATTTGAATATAATTATAAACATAGCCTACTATACTGCACATTGATTATAATAGACAGATAAGATAAGAATAAAGATGAATTGCGGAAAACCACAACCAGATAATCAGCACACACCCGCACCGCACCCCCGCACCCCACCCCACCCCACACACGCAGATAACTTGATCAAACAAGAGTAATAAACATATGTTCTCAAATAAAAGCATTTCACATATTCGCTTTTAAAAACATTGCAATTAATTATTACATCGTAATTATTAAACAGAAATATATTTAGAATATGGACGTTAGCATCAGACATATTCATTGTACATTCATCCTGCATATTGCACATTATTCTTCCTACATATTGCACATTCATTATAACCAATTGTCACGTTTTAAGCTCAGTAAACACACACACACACACACACACAAACACACACACACACCACAACTAGAACAAGGTACAGCCTATCATGCACGGACTTTCACACGTCTCACATGAGAGTGCGCGCGCACACACACACACAGAGTTCTCAAGAATTTAAAAATATATATATATATATGAGAGTGGGAGATAGGGACAGAGATGCGGTATACATCTTTTGTAATTATCTATTTCATTGTTTGTTTTGTTGTTGTTGTATTTTGTAAAAGCAACAGTGCCTTTGTTTTTCGCAGTGTCCAGTGTCCATCCAGGCAGTCGCTGTGTGGATCTACGAGGGTCATTCAATAAATAAGGTGAATTTTTCGGTATAAGGACTTCTAATACAGATAGAAGCTTACTTTTTTCTCTTTTTTTGTTTTTTTTGTTTTACTTCTTTTTCACATGAATTTAATTTGTTTTGCAGATTAAAAAAAACTTTGAGAGTTTTGGCGATTAACAAAGATGGCCGACCAAGAAGCATGCTCCAGGATTGAACAGCGGTCAGTTATCAAGTTTTTGGTTGTTGAAGGGTGCAAACCAGTTGAAATTCATAGGAGAATGTCAACTGTGTATGGTGCCACATGTTTCAGCCGAAAAAATGTCTACAAGTGGGCTAAATTGTTTAAAGAAGGACGGAGCAGTGTTGAGGATGAAGACAGGCCTGGAAGGCCTACAGAAGTGAGGTCTCCTGGGGTGATCGAATCAGTCAATGACCTCATTCAGTCTGACAGAAGCTTGACAGTGGATGACATTGCAAGGACTTTGAGCTTATCTGTTGGGACAGCACACAAAATTGTCCATGATGACCTTGGCTACTCGAAGGTCAGCTGCCGGTGGGTGCCAAAGATGCTTACTCCAGAGCACAAACAGAGGAGGGTCGAGTTGTCCCAGCAGTGTCTCTGCCGCTATGAGAAGGATGGTGATGAGTTTCTGAAGAAGGTGGTCACATGTGACGAGACAAACGGCAGTCCATGGAGTGGAAGCACGTAGGCTCTCCAGTGAAGAAGAAGTTCAAGTCCCAGCGGTCCACGAGGAAGGTGAAGCTCACCGTTTTTTTGGATATGCAAAGCCCAATCACCATTTCATTCCTTGAGAAAGGAAGCACTGTGAACAGTGCCAACTACTGTGAACTGCTGAGGCAGGTCAAGAAAGACATAAAGAACAAACGCAGGGGTCATCAGTCAGAAGGAGTCATCTTGCATCATGACAACGCAAGGCCTCACACAGCAGCCCGAACGGTGCAGACCATCAACGAGCTGGGCTGGGAACTGCTCCCTCATCCCCCTTACAGCCCAGACCTTGCCCCTTCAGACTTTCACCTGTTTGGTCCCTTGAAAGCGTTCACGAGAGGCACGAAGTTTGAAAGTAACGATGAAGTCAAAAGTGTTGTGAGCAACTGGCTGAGACATCAGTCCAAAGATTTTTACGCTGAGGGAATACGGAAGCTTGTGCACAGATGGGAAAAGTGTGTGACAGTGCTGGGAGACTACGTTGAAAAAAAAAAGTAAGCTTCTATCTGTATTAGAAGTCCTTATACCGAAAAATTCACCTTATTTATTGAATGACCCTCGTAGTTGCTAAGCAGATTGATCTACTTACATCTTGGGAATTAGCGCCCCTGTCGTCAGGACATCAGGAACAACAGTCGTGCTGTTCAAGACACAGCTGAAACAATACATTTTACAGTCACCTCCCAGCCTTATGACAGCACCACAGGGCCCTGCCTCAAACACCACCACCACCCCCCCTCCCCCCTCCACTCCACCCTCCCCGAACAGCTCTCCCATCCATGAAGCAGGGAACCAGGTCCTTTGCTGCCCAGTCTGGCAGCAGCTCCCTGAGGCTTCTGGGACATGGTACGGGAGAGCACACTGCGCACTGAGGGCTGCATTACCTCCCCTACAACCCCCCC
>NC_134881.1:46486233-46498733 GCF_041734735.1 Babylonia areolata | reverse complement strand
CGAGAACAAGACGGTGTTAACATGTAACTCATCTCAGTTTAATGTGTCCAAGAAGCCGTCCACCAACAATACATATCGCCATCATCATCATCAACAGCATCAGCAACATCATCATCAACCACCACCACTATCATCATTATCATAAATAACTTCTTCGATTTTATATTTAAATTCACGAATTCTTCTTCCTTGTCTCCTCGGCTTTGGAAAGGCGTGAATGCAATGACTCATTTCTGACGCAGAATGGGGAAAAACAAGTTGACACCACACCATGGGGTATTGTTCTCAAAACCTGAACACAAGAATTCATGTTTCTCTCAATGTCGTAACCAAGACAGCTGCGAGTTTCTTCTTTTTCTTCTTCATCCTCTTCGACTTCTCCTCACCCCTCTCCTTTTGTCTCTTAAGATTGATGCATAATGCATTTGACAGAGTTGTTATCACTTCAAACTACTGATTTCGTTTCCCTTTCGCTTTTTGTGTGTCTGTCTTTCTTCCAGTTCTCTCTGTCGTCTGTCTGTCTGTCCTTCCTCCTTCACGTTCTCTCTTTCTCTCTCCGCTACCTCTGTCTCCTGGCATATTTCTACCCCCTCCTCTCTCTCTCTTGGCCCATTTCTACCCCTTCCTCTTTCTCTCTCTCTTGACCCATTTCTAACCCTTCCTCCTCTCTCTCTCTTGGCCCATTTCTAACCCTTCCTCTTTCTCTCTCTCTTGACCCATTTCTAACCCTTCCTCTTTCTCTCTCTCTCTCTTGACCCATTTCTAACCCTTCTCTCTCTCTCTCTCGGCCCATTTCCAACCCTTCCTCTCTCTCTCTCTCTCTCTCTCTCTCGGCCCATTTCTAACCCTTCCCCTCTCTCTCTCTCATGGCCCATTTCTAACCCCCTCCTTTCTCTCTCTCACTTGGCCTATTTCTACCCCTCCTCTCTCTCTCTCTTGGCCCATTTCTACCCCTCCTCTCTCTCTCTCTTGACCCATTTCTAACCCTTCCTCTTTCTCTCTCTCTTGACCCATTTCTAACCCTCCTCTCTCTCTCTCTTGACCCATTTCTAACCCTCTTTCTCTCTCTCTCGCTTGACCCACTTCTAACCCCCTCCTCTCTCTCTCTCACTTGGCCTATTTCTACCCACTCCTCTCACTCTGTGAACCTGCTTCTTTTCCTCTGTATTCTTCTTCTACGCTTCTCTGTCTTCCCAACCGCCCTCCCCCTCTCAGCCCCCACAGCTCCTGTCCGTTTTTGTTCTCCGATCTTTTCTCTGCACAGTATTTCTTTCAACTTCTTCACTTCTGTTTGCACTTTCCAGGAAACTCCAAGGCGCCAGGCATTACAGCGCACCATTCTGTCGGTCCTCCAAGTTAAACTGGAGGACCTGTTTTCACCCTGTCATATCGTGTCTTTCTTTCCTTTCATACCGTCTTTCTTTCCTTTCATACCGTGTCTTTCTTTCCTTTCATACCGTGTCTTTCTTTCCTTTCATATCGTGTCTTTCTTTCCTTTCATATCGTCTTTCTTTCCTTTCATATCGTGTCTTTCTTTCCTTTCATACCGTGTCTTTCTTTCCTTTCATATCGTGTCTTTCTTTCCTTTCATACCGTGTCTTTCTTTCCTTTTATATCGTCTTTCTTTCCTTTCATACCGTGTCTTTCCTTCCTTTCATACCGTGTCTTTCCTTCCTTTCATACCGTGTCTTTCTTTCCTTTCATACCGTGTCTTTCCTTCCTTTCATATCGTGTCTTTCTTTCCTTTCATATCGTGTCTTTCCTTCCTTTCATATCGTGTCTTTCCTTCCTTTCATACCGTGTCTTTCCTTCCTTTCATACCGTGTCTTTCCTTCCTTTCATATCGTGTCTTTCCTTCCTTTCATACCGTGTCTTTCTTTCCTTTCATACCGTGTCTTTCTTTCTGTGTCTTTCCTTCCTTTCATACCGTGTCTTTCTTTCCTTTCATACCGTGTCTTTCTTTCTGTGTCTTTCCTTCCTTTCATACCGTGTCTCTCTTTCTGTGTCTTTCCTTCCTTTCATACCGTGTCTTTCTTTCCTTTCATACCGTGTCTTTCTTTCTGTGTCTTTCCTTCCTTTCATACCGTGTCTTTCTTTCCTTTCATACCGTGTCTTTCTTTCCTTTCATACCGTGTCTTTCTTTCTGTGTCTTTCCTTCCTTTCATACCGTGTCTTTCTTTCTGTGTCTTTCTTTCCTTTCATACCGTGTCTTTCTTTCCTTTCATACCGTGTCTTTCTTTCTGTGTCTTTCTTTCCTTTCATACCGTGTCTTTCTTTCCTTTCATACCGTGTCTTTCCTTCCTTTCATACCGTGTCTTTCTTTCCTTTCATACCGTGTCTTTCCTTCCTTTCATACCGTGTCTTTCTTTCCTTTCATACCGTGTCTTTCCTTCCTTTCATACCGTGTCTTTCTTTCCTTTCATACCGTGTCTCTCTTTCTGTGTCTTTCCTTCCTTTCATACCGTGTCTTTCTTTCCTTTCATACCGTGTCTTTCTATCCGTGTCTTTCCTTCCTTTCATACCGTGTCTTTCATGCCGTGTCTTTCTTTATTTCATACCGTGTCTTTCTTTCTTTCCTTTCATACCGTGTCTTTCTTTCTTTCCTTTCATACCGTGTCTTTCCTTCCTTTCATACCGTGTCTTTCTTTCTTTCCTTTCATACCGTATCTTACTTTCCTTCCTTTCATATCGTGCCTTTCTTTCCTTCCTTTCATACCGTGTCTTTATTTCCTTTCATACCGTGTCTTTCTTTCCCCCTTTTGTCTCCTATTTTCCAGACACATATCGTTCTGTTTACTTCCCTTTATTGCTTTATTTTCTATATTGTCCTCTGTATTTCCATCTTCTGTGCGTCAGTGGCTTTTTCTTTCCCCCTCCGTATACACTTTGCTTCAACAGGAATGCGTCTCTTCACTTGACAGCCATCAGCAAGAAGCGATCCTGACGAAACTCTCCACATGGCGATACGGCCACTTCTGTTGGATCCTAACGAATTCTCCACTTAGCGATACGGCCACCTGCTGGATCCTGATGAACTCTCCACATGACGATACAGCCACTTCTGTTGGATCCCGATGAACTCTCCACATGGCGATACAGCCACTTCTAATGGATCCTAACGAATTCTCCACTTAGCGATACGGCCACTTCTAATGGATTCTGATGAACTCTCCTCACAGCGATGCAGCCACTTCTGTTGGATCCTGGTGAACTCTCCACATGGCGATACAGCCACTTCTAATGGATCCTGATGAACTCTCCTCACAGCGATACGGCCACTTCTGTTGGATCCTGATGAACTCTCCACATAGCGATACAGCCACTTCTGATGGATCCTGATGAACTCTCCACATAGCGATACAGCCACTTCTAATGGATCCTGATGAACTCTCCTCATGGCGATACAACTACTTCTAATGGATCCTGATGAACTCTCCACATGGCGATACAGCCACTTCAGTTGGTGCTGAACACGCTGCCCTGCCCTTTGGAGAGACACCTGACTCACACAACATCCATTGGGAAGCTGAACACCCGTCGCTTTGCCCTCTTTCCCTCTTGTGTCCGAAGCTTTTTTTTCAGGATTTAAAATTTAAACTGGCGAACTGTTTTTGAACGTTTTATTTTCTTTCCTATTTTTTGATAGCACGAAGTCATTGTGATCTGTGTTGCACCTGTTCGGGTGACAGTGAGGCTGGTCGCCATGGTTGATTGCAATGCTGACCGGGTGCGGATGCTGTCACAAAATGTCCTTCTCCTCTTCCTCCTCCCCCTCCTCCACCTTCTTCTTCTTCTCCCTGAACTCTGTGAAAACCACAGAGGCGCCACACAGAACTGTTCACCAGATTCCTCCAGGTCTGTTGGTTGTGTGTCAACGCCTGGGTCTGGGCAAATGGTTTTCCTGTCCATTCTGCAGCACTGTCAGTCCATCGTCTTCCTCCTTCAACAGTTCACCAGAGGACTGTGTGGATCTTGGTTCGTGGTCATACCGAGGTGGCTGTCTTTTCTGTGGCTGTCCTTTCTGTGGCTGTCTTTTCTCAACTCATGTCAGCAGAACTTCGTAAGGTCCGGTGTGCAGATTCATGGTTTGGTGCACTTGTTCACGGGTGATGTGACCGATCAATGTATCTGATGTCCAATGTCCTGTGACAACACCTCATTTCCATGGCTTCAGTTCTTCACTCTAATCCCGCCTTGAGTGAGTGTCCAAGCATTCAGGAAGATGGAACATACCTGTGCTTATTGTGCTTCCATACAGGTTTCAGTATGGACAGGGCATAAAAGTACACAGGATGTCACACTGACAGCAAGTCCAGTGGACATGCCATTTTGTGTGGTGGCGGTAAGGTCCCCCTCTGGAGAAGACCCTGCTCCGTCACAAGAGTGGCTCAGAGAGCGTGCAGGGAGTTGTAGATAGAAAGAGAAAGAGAGACAGAGAGAGGGGGGGGGAGGGCTGGAGATAGAGAGAGAGAAGAAGGGAGGGATGGCGGGAGGAGTAGGAAGGAGGGAGGACAGAGTGGGGGCGAGGAACAGGGATAGAGAGCAACAAAATGATTAGCTAAGAGCTTCTGTTCTTTTCATTAGGCCTTAACAAAAAAGGCAACAACAACACACACACACACACACACACACACACACACACACACACACACACAGTGAAGAAAAGGAGGAGGAGGAAGTGAAGGAGGAGGAGGGGAGGAGGGAAAGGTGGAGAAGGAGGAGAAGGAGACGAAGAAGAATAACAAGAAGTTTTATCTGCTAATCTAGTATGCACAAGAGCCCAGACTGATACGTGGCTGTAATGTAAGAAGTTCATCTTTCTTTACAGAGACCGTAATGGCTCCAGAAAACAATGTAGAATTTGATACAAACTTACAAAGAGAAGAAGAAATAGTAGTATAAGGAAAGGAGAACAAAAAATGACAACGATCTCCTTGATGAAGTTAATGTTACATTATGTTTTCTTTAACAAGAAGAGAAAAACGGAATGAAAATCGAAAAGAAAAAAAAAAAAACTGAAGGGAAAACGTACCTTCCTCTACTAATGAGAGAACAAGATAGACACAGAGACAGAGAGGGGTCAGAGAGATGGCAGAGACACAGAGATAAGAGAGACGGCAGAGACACAGAGATAAGAGAGATGGCAGAGACACAGAGATAAGAGAGACGGCAGAGACACAGAGATAAGAGAGATGGCACTGAGAGAGATAAGAGAGACGGCAGAGACACAGAGATAAGAGAGATGGCACTGAGAGAGATAAGAGAGATGGCAGAGACACAGAGATAAGAGAGATGGCACTGAGAGAGATAAGAGAGATGGCAGAGACACAGAGATAAGGGAGACGGCAGAGACACAGAGATAAGAGAGATGGCAGAGACACAGAGATAAGATGGCAGAGACACAGAGATAAGAGAGACGGCAGAGACACAGAGATAAGAGAGACGGCAGAGACACAGAGATAAGAGAGATAGCAGAGACACAGAGATAAGAGAGATGGCACTGAGAGAGATAAGAGAGATGGCAGAGACACAGAGATAAGAGAGATGGCAGAGACACAGAGATAAGATGGCAGAGACACAGATATAAGAGAGTTACTGGAATTTGATCGAAGAAAGCATACGTAGAGCCAATGACACCACAAACAAATTCTTGATTCTTGGTGATTTTAATACTGATTTCCTAACAATACCATCACCCCACTTAGTAGATATTTTGAATCGCTACCATATTAAGCAGTTAATAAATGAACCAACGAGGATTACCGAAGTAACAAGTTCATGCTTAGATCTTATACTTACTCAAAGCCCCAGTATGATCAAATCAACGGATGTCATGCCTGCTATCTGCAGTGACCATAGTGTACCTTATGTGGTTGTCAAGAATACAGTAGTTAGAGAACAGTCATTTAAAAGAACAATTTTCAATTACAATAAGTTAGATACATATAGATTTTGCAATCTCCTACACCAGGTTAATTGGGATGAAGTGACCAATAATAAAACAATTGACGAAAGTGCGGAAACGTTTTCAAATATTATAATGGATAAAGCAAAGCAATGTATGCCAACGAAGACTATCACTGTACGTCCAAATGATGTCCCTTGGATGACAGATGAAATTAGGCTGCTAATAGAGGAACGTAAAATAATTCATAAATTAGCTAAACAAACTAACAAACCAGAAGACTGGCAACAATTTCGGTGTTTTAGGAACTATGTTACATATAGAGAAAAACAAAGACAGCTTGAGTATATCACCAATTTAGAAAATAAGATAACAACTTCATCCAATTTTGGAACAAAAGAATGGTGGAAACTTGTTAAGTCATTTTTGAAAAAGAAAGGTGTTGGGTCAGATGAAATTCCCCCTATTATATCTAATGGTATTGTCTATTATAAAAACAAAGATAAAGCTGATGTTTTTAACAAGTTTTTCATTTCACAATCCACTCTTGAAGACAGCGAAAAAGATTTACCAGATATTCCATTCCTCGACTTAGAACTTACAGACATAGCGCTTACTACTTCTGATGTTGAAGGTGTTATTCTAAATCTAAATAAAAATAAAGCGGTAGGGCCAGATCTTGTACATAACAGATTGTTAATTGCCTCATTGCCAGCCATTCTAGACCCACTAACCAGGATTTTCAACAAAAGCCTTCATGAATCAAAATTTCCTCTGGTATGGAAAACAGCACATGTAAATCCTCTGCATAAAAAAGCTTCGAAGGAACTTTGTAGTAATTACCGTCCAATCTCTTTGCTTAGCTGTGTTGGTAAAGTCCTTGAGAGATGCATCCATAAGCAAGTTTACAAGTTTTTTTCATCAAATCATATTTTATCTCCTTCCCAGTCAGGTTTTATTCCTGGTGATTCGACAGTAAATCAGTTGCTCTGTATTTATAATGACTTATGCTCATCTTTTGATAATGGAGTCACAACCCAGGCTGTGTACTTTGATATATCTAAAGCTTTTGATCGAGTTTGGCATAAGGGACTTCTTCTGAAGTTAAGAGCGAATGGCATACGAGGCAAATTACTTGACTGGTTTTCCGATTACCTCTCTAACCGTATCCAAGCAGTTGTTATAAAGAGTGATAAGTCTGATTACAAAGGAATACCCGCAGGTGTTCCTCAAGGCTCTGTACTTGGTCCACTATTATTCCTTATCTATATCAATGATATTGTATACGACATCCATTCAAACATTAAGCTATTTGCAGATGATACAAGTATGTCCTTAGCACTAAATAACCCAAACATCCGTGCACAAACACTCAATTCTGACTTAGAAAAGATAGATTCTTGGGCTAAGCGATGGAAAGTCAAATTTAATGAGGGGAAAACAGAGTTATTAAATTTTTCTCGAAACACTGACACAATTTTACCTCTTACTTTTGGCATCACACCATTACAATGTACAGACACACATAAACATCTAGGCGTCATACTCCAAAACAACTGCAAATGGGAGGAACATATTAAAAGTATAATCAATGCTGTAACTATGTTGGTTTCTTGTCTTAAGACGTATAAGTACAAGTTAAATAGGAGAGCATTAGAAATCATGTACAAATCATTCATATTACCACATTTTGACTATGCTGATATTGTTTGGGATAATTGCACAGATGCACAATCAGATTCTCTGGAAAATTTACAGCTTGATGCATTAAGAACCATAACTGGAGCTGTTCGTGGGACAAGCCACCAAAAAATATACCAAGAATCAGGGTTCTGTACACTTAAGGAAAGAAGGAAAAGACACAAACTTGTGCATTATTTCAAGATGGTTAACGGTCTATGCCCTAACTACCTAAATGGTCTTGTTCCTGGTCTTGTTTCAGACAATAACCCTTACCATAGACGCAGGTCATTGGAACGCACCGTACCAAGATTTCACACCGAACTCTATCGGAAATCATTCATACCATCTACTACTTATCTCTGGAATTCTCTACCTGATTATGTTAAAACCAGCAATTCCTTAAGCCAGCTTAAACATTACCTATGTGCTAACGATGCTGTAGTGCCTAGCTATTATTACTATGGTAAACGGAAGGAACAAATCATTCACTGTCGACTTCGTCTAGGGATTAGTGACTTAAGAGAAGATATGTTCAACAGACATTTAATAAACGACCCACTTTGTGCTTGTGGCACTGCAAGCGAAACTGCTGAACATTATTTATTATTTTGTCAAGACTTTCATATGGCTCGGGCAAACACAATCTTAAATTTATCTCCAAACTACATTCACGTTAAAATTCTGTTGCATGGAGATCCTGTTCTCCAAAATCATACAAATATATTCATATTTCAAACTGTCCACCAGTTTATCTCCGATTCAAATAGATTTTAGCTTAGAAAGTATTGTGAAGAAAGAGTACAACATGATTCTATTCGTAAAATATATGTTGAATTTTTTGACTGACCAAATATTCAAGGTGAATGGATTGGCCAATGATCTGTTAGAATTTCTCCTCTCCCCTCTGTTCCCCCTCCTCCACCACCTTACCCTCCATTCTTCTAAATTTTCTTCTTCTTCTTCGTGTTTTTCTTCTATTAGGCCAATTACTTTGGTGATAACAAATTTAATCTCATGTTAATATTGATATTAGCATTATTTTACTATATTATGTACTGTTTGTTTATTTGTTTTATTTCATCATTACATTACTTACTGTTTATGCATGTTATTTCATACAAGTCATAATATGGTTCATCTGCCGTCATGATAAAATTGAAGTGCAACGTTGTGAGCACAGTATAAGCTTTAAGCTTGTTGATGCTCTTTTGTCATTCAATGCATTGTAATCATGTGTATTGTTGAATAATTAAAGTTTATTTAAACCATATAAGAGAGACGGCAGAGACACAGAGATAAGAGAGATGGCAGAGACACAGAGATAAGAGAGACGGCAGAGACACAGAGATAAGAGAGACGGCAGAGACACACAGAGATGGATAAGGAGAGACGGCAGAATAAAATGGGAATGAAGAGGGTGGGAGGAGGGTAGGGGGGGAAAGGGAAGGTGAGAGTATCAGGCAGAAATGAAAACACACTGTGCCTGAAGAATAAAAAGCGTGACACGAACAGAATACGACGAAGACAAGGAAGGAGGAAAGAAATAGAGAAGGAAAACAAACAACAACAACAACAACAACAAAAAAAGAGAAATCGATATAACTCCATAAGAGTGAAAGAAAGAATGAAGAGAAATAGAAATCGACAATCTCCAAACGAATGAAAGAAAGAAGAAAGAAAGAAATACAAAATGAAATATAGAAAAGGATGAAGTCAAACGAAGAATAAAACAAAATCTGAAGAAAAGGAACAAGTGAGAAGATACTCGGATTTTGATAATGCTGAGAGAAGGAGGCACATTAATATATCATTTCAAATAGAAACTGTGAGAGCGAGGAGAAGAACAAGAACAACAAGCAAGAGAAGAACAAAAGCGAGAAGAAGAAGAAGAAGAACACGAAAAAGAAGAAGAAGAAGGAGGGGGAAGAAAGGAGGAGGAGGAGGAGACGGATGTAGCACTTGAAAACTGAAGGAGAAAAGACGATGACAATATTGTAAAAAATGTAAATACCAAACAGAAGAAGAGGTGGGGAGAGGGAAACGAGTGGAAGGAAGAGGAAAAGCAAGAGGAAGATGAAGAGGAAGACGAGAGGAAGACGAGAGGAAGGAAGAGAAAGCGCAGGAGGAAGATGAAGAGGAAGAGGAGGAGAGGAAGACGAGAGGACAGGAAGAGGAGGAGCAGGAGGAAGATGAAGAGAAGGAGAGGGAGACGAGAGGACAGGAAGAGGAGGAGCAGGAGGAAGATGAAGAGAAGGAGAGGGAGACGAGAGGACAGGAAGAGGAGGAGCAGGAGGAAGATGACGAGGAAGAGGAGGAGAGGAAGACGAGGGGTAGACGAAAAGCAAGAAAACGACGACGGAGAAGAAAACAACGGCAAAAGGAAAACACATGCGGAAACTGATGAAGAAAAACGAAGAGGAAGAAAGCAGAAAAGGAATCACATTATAAATCATTGTTGGTTTGGGGGGGGGTCTTTTTGTTGTTGTTGTCATTTTGAGGGAAGCAAATGTTACGTGAGGAGGGGGTGCCCAAAGTTAAAGCTTGAAGTTTGTCTGCTGGTGTAACGTAGAGGATCACCCGCCCCCGGATTTCTCCTTCTGCACTTTGCTTTTCATGGTGTGAATGTTTACCTCAGGAGGATAGTTATAACCCGACCTGTATGTGCGTGTGGTGGTGTTTTTTTCTCAGTCAAAATGGAGCCACTCCTGCTTTCTTCTTCATCTTCTCCACACACCCCCCCCTCCCCCCCCCGCCCCCCACCTTTGTTGATTGTGAGCACCCTCTCACCTCTTTCTCTCACACATTAACACACACACACAGGGAGAGAGAGAGACAGACAGACAGACAGAGACAGAGACAGAGAGACAGAGATTACTGATCATCAAGCAAAAAGGGAGGGGTTTGGGGATGGTAAGGTTCTGTGGTTACGCCATGTGTGTGCTGCAATCTTTTCTTTCGTTCCGAGTTCAGTTTTCCGAGTTTGCACAGGTGTGCGCGCCCGCGCGCCAGTGTGTGTGCGTGCCTATCAGGGGAGAGAGAGAGAAAGGGCAGGGAGAGAGGGAGACAGACAGACAGACGGGATGACCAGTGGTGAAAGTTGTCGTCTGCTGTCCTCAACCTTGCTGCTGGTGAGAAGAGATAAACACAGATCAGGAAATACAGCACGTCCATAGCCAGAAATACAATAAGAATGCATTCGAATATGCATGGACGCACAGGCACACTGACATGACCATCAGTGATCAGTTGGCACTACTGACGGTTAGCGCTAAAAACAGTAGTGCTATCAATACGTAGTGCTAAAAACAGTAGTGCTGTCAACACATACCGCTAAAAACAGTAGTGCTATCAATACGTAGCGCTAAAACAGTAGTGCTGTCAACACATAGCGCTAAAACAGTAGTGCTGTCAACACGCAGCGCTAAAAACAGTAGTGCTGTCAACACATAGCGCTAAAAACAGTAGTGCTGTCAACACATAGCGCTAAAAACAGTAGTGCTGTCAACACGTAGCGCTAAAAACAGTAGTGCTGTCAACACGCAGCGCTAAAAACAGTAGTGCTATCAACACATAGCGCTAAAAACAGTAGTGCTATCAACACATAGCGCTAAAAACAGTAGTGCTGTCAACACGTAGCGCTAAAAACAGTAGTGCTGTCAACACGCAGCGCTAAAAACAGTAGTGCTATAAACACATAGCGCTAAAAACAGTAGTGCTATCAACACGTAGCGCTAAAAACTAGTGCTATCAACACATAGCGCTAAAAACAGTAGTGCTGTCAACACGTAGCGCTAAAAACAGTAGTGCTGTCAACACGTAGCGCTAAAAACAGTAGTGCTGTCAACACGCAGAGCTAAAAACAGTAGTGCTGTCAACACATAGCGCTAAAAACAGTAGTGCTGTCAACACATAGCGCTAAAAACAGTAGCGTTGTCAACACGTAGCGCTAAAAACGGTAGTGCTGTCAACACATACCGCTAAAAACAGTAGTGCTGTCAACACGTAGCGCTAAAAACAGTAGTGCTATCAACACATAGCTCTAAAAACAGTAGTGTTATCAACACATAGCGCTAAAAACAGTAGTGCTGTCAACACGTAGCGCTAAAACAGTAGTGCTGTCAACACGTAGCGCTAAAAACAGTAGTGCTGTCAACACGCAGCGCTAAAAACAGTAGTGCTGTCAACACGTAGCGCTAAAAACAGTAGTGCTGTCAACACGCAGCGCTAAAAACAGTAGTGCTGTCAACGCGTAGCGCTAAAAACAGTAGTGCTGTCAACACGCAGCACTAAAAACAGTAGTGCTGTCAACACGCAGCGCTAAAAACAGTAGTGCTGTCAACACATAGCGCTAAAAACAGTAGTGCTGTCAACACATAGCGCTAAAAACAGTAGTGCTGTCAACACGTAGCGCTAAAAACAGTAGTGCTGTCAACACGCAGCGCTAAAAACAGTAGTGCTGTCAACACGCAGCGCTAAAAACAGTAGTGCTATCAACACATAGCGCTAAAAACAGTAGTGCTATCAACACGTAGCGCTAAAAACAGTAGTGCTATCAAAACATAGCGCTAAAAACAGTAGTGCTGTCAAACACGTAGCGCTAAAAACAGTAGTGCTGTCAACATGTAGCGCTAAAAACAGTAGTGCTATCAACACATAGCGCTAAAAACAGTAGTGCTATCAACACGTAGCGCTAAAAACAGTAGTGCTATCAAAACATAGCGCTAAAAACAGTAGTGCTGTCAACACGCAGCGCTAAAAACAGTAGTGCTGTCAACACGCAGCGCTAAAAACAGTAGTGCTGTCAACACATAGCGCTAAAAACAGTGCTGTCAACACGCAGCGCTAAAAACAGTAGTGCTATCAACACATAGCGCTAAAAACAGTAGTGCTATCAACACATAGCGCTAAAAAC
>NC_134881.1:46463733-46481233 GCF_041734735.1 Babylonia areolata | reverse complement strand
GCTTCCTGTGCATTGTAAATTAATTCTAAATTTCTTCGTTGCTGTCAAAGAATTCCTGTCGTATCTTCAGGGCATTGAATATATAAACACAGAATTTACGAATACTATAAATAGAACCATTCTTCAGCAAGTAAACATATGACTGACCTTCAAAGTTCAGATGTTTTTGCCTTAAGTCACAACTGTTTATAAAATAATTTTCATCTTCGACCACATTACAACGTTTACATGCGTAATTTGAATTACATTTGAATGTTCTCCGGAAAAAAATGATCCATTTACTGGGAGCAAATCAAGCCGTAATTTCATCAAGCAGTCCCTAAAACACTTTTTATCCACACAGTCAAAATATTGCTCACATTCAAAACCAGTTTTGAACAGTCTGTAGTTATGATATATATATCTTTAGACATTAATGACTCGTCCCACTCTTGCATAAATATATCTTTCATTCTTTGCTTAAATAGTGACAAAACAGTTTGCTCACAACCAACGCCCTGTTGGAACCAGACATACCCAAATCCAAGTCTAAGTAAAGTATTTTTGACCAAAGACACCCAGCATCTTTCCCCTTTCGTCCAGGTTAAACATCAGATATGCCTGTCTGGGTAATCGGTGCACATTCATATTCAACAACTTTAACCAGTACTTGATACACCTTATAACACTATTTATATACAGTGGATAACGTCCTAATTCTCCGTATGCAAACTTGTTTGGTACTCTAAGTGTTATGTTCAAAAAACGTTTACATGCAAAGGAATGACCCTTCTCGATATTATCAAGTCTGTTGAGACCCCACATCTCAGAAGCGTAAAAAATAATGGGTTGTACCTGAGCATCAAATATTTTTAAAAAACACATCCTTTGGAAGTACCATTCAGCTTCGTTATATATCTTATACAGTCAATACATGCATGTTTGCCTTTACTGCTTGAGGTCTCTATTCCTCTGTTCATACTCATTTTGCCTGTGACTGTTAGCTTACCATAATTTTCAGCCCATTTAACATGTCTGCGTTTATCACTGACGTATAACATTTGCTAATCAGAATGAGCAAAGACACGCCCCTGTAGTTGTCTGTTGAACTACTATCTCCCTTTTTAAAAATTGGAACAATTATTGCCTTCGCCCACTCTTCTGGATACGTGCCCTCATGAAACAGAATGTTGAACAGTTTTGTTGAAAAATATACAGTAATATTATCAGCTGATTTTAACATTTCTGCCAAAATACTGTCTACACCACAAACCTTGCCTTTTTTAAATTTCCGAATAGCATCTGCAACTTCTTGTTCTGAAACAGAATGACTGAGTTCATCATATATATTTAAATCCTCTGATTGCACTTAACAAATGGCTCGAGAGACAGAGAGAGAGGAGAGAAGAGAGAGGAGAGAGAAGAGAGAGAGGAGAGAGAAAGAGATAAAAGAAGAGATAGAGGGGAGAGAAGAGAGAGAGGGGAGAGAAGAGAGAGAGGGGAGAGATAGAGGGGAGAAGAGGGGAGAGAAGAGAGAGAGGGGAGAGAGAGAGAGGAGAGAAGAGATAGAGGGGAGAGAGAAGAGATAGAGGGGAGAGAAGAGAGAGAGGAGAAAGAGAGAGGGGAGAGAAGAGAGAGAGGGAGAAGAGAGAGAGGAGAGAGAAGAGAGAGAGGGGAGAGAGAGGAGAGAAAGAGAGGGGAGAGAAGAGAGAGAGAAGAGAGAAGAGAGAGAGAGGAGAGAAGAGAGAGAGGGGAGAGAAGAGAGAGGGGGGAGAGAGAGAGGGGAGAGAAGAGAGGGGAGAGAGAGAGAAGAGAGAGAGGGAAGAGAGAGAGAGAGAAGAGAGAGGGGAGAGGGGGGAGAGAGAGAGAGAGGAGAGAAGAGAGAGACGAGAGAGAAGAGAGGGAGGGGAGAGAAGAGAGAGAGGAGAGAGAAGAGAGAGAGGGGAGAGAAAAAAAGGAGAGAGAGAGGGGGGGGGGGGGGGGGGGAGGGAAAAACCAAACAGACGGGAACACGACACTCACATAACTCTCAAACTAACAGTTCAAGTTGTCATCATCAGAACAATCCTGAACCCACGCCACTGTTCTGTGAGCGATTTCCGTGTGAAATTAATGTCACCGACTTTCAGACAAGTGCAATGGATGACATGTCGCCAACCTTTCATCTGTCTGAGCATTTGTAAAATGTCTTTTTACAGTCGCTTTAAGCAAATACCTCAGCTAATCGCTTTTTTTTTCCAACACCAAGAGTGTATTTGGGTTGGTGCGTGTGCATATGATGAGATGACATGCATACTTGCTATCCTCGATCAGAGACCAAGCTCTAAGCGCCTTACAATCACGGAGTCATTTGCACAACAGGCTGCCTACCTGCGTAGAGCCGGCGACTGACAGCTGCCATTGGGCGCTCATCATTCGTTTCCTGTATCATTCAATCTGGTTGTGGCCACACACACACCAAACACACACACACACACACGACAGACGGCCAGACAGACATGCTGACGACCACAGGCTACAAAATGATAATAATAATAATAATAATAATAATAATAATAATAAATGAATATACTTACTGTTCAGTACGGATTTCCACAATAATACCAACAGAACACACCAATTCCCCAACACAAATACTTCTTTCCAAGAAACTAATTCAACAATCAACACACACGCAGTGCGAAATGCCAAACCAGCCGGTAGCCAATTGTGAGCGACAGAACAAGCCCACAACCAGCCGACACACGGCACACCTACAGACCTTGGGAGCCACGGTCATTAACTGAGGCCTTCCGTGCTCCAACTGACCATGGTCACGGCTGGGCCGTCTGTCGGTCAGCGTCAAGTGCTGTGGGGGAAATTACACGAGTCTAGAACGTTCTGTAAACAAATTTCCCAAGACTTCACGGAGTGGGGGGGGGGCGGAAGGATGGGAGAGTAGGTATTTCAGTGATCAGAAACAGGAGGAGGAACTCCTCCTCCTCTCTATCACACACACACACACACACACACACACTATATATATATATATATATATATATATATATATAGAGAGAGAGAGAGAGAGAGAGAGAGAGAGAGAGAATCTCTCTCTCTCTCTGTTTCTGTCTGCTTCCATTCATTCCTTTTCCCCCCACCTCCAATTTGCTATCTGCTCGGCACGCAAGAACAATAACACGGTACACAGTCGAGAGAGAAACAGAGACAGACACAAAAGAGAGACTGAAGGACAGAGAGAGAGAGAGAGAGAGAGAGAGAGACAGGCTGACAGACAGACAGACAGATGGGCGAAGGTTACCGCGGATTTACCACCATCTACTCTCAAGGGACAACCACAGGCCTGGAGTGCGACACTACTTCAGCCAAGCCACACAGGAAGCAAGCACCCCTCTCTCCTCCGCCCCTCCCCCCCGCCCCTCCCCCCCCCCCCCAGCCTCCGTGCAGCACAGGCCTGCAGATAACCATTCTTACTCTGGCACCGAATTCAACCCCCCAGCCCTCCCTCCACCTGACTGCTCCTCTGTGGCGTTTGCCTGTGCACCTGGCTGCTACCCGCAGCTGCAGAATAAAGCTAAAACCTCCAGGATAAACCAGACGTGATGGGCAATTTATCAACCAACATTTCCCTAGCATAAACCAGCCACGGGAACATGATTCTGCACAAATATTTACAGGCTTTGGGGGGAAGGAGCGTGTGTGTGTGTGGCTTTTTGCAGTGCAGGAAAAAGCCATTAAAAACGTCCTTTATTTCTTGCCATCCTCCAGCCGCTTCACCACCAAACACCTGCGCCAAGTCGGCCGCTCAGGAACACAAGCAGTTCAGACACAAGACTGATTCCCCGCGCTCTTACGTTCATCTTGTTGGATTATCATGTGTTGTACACAGGACCACAAGGAACTGGGGAGAGGTGGGAACAAAACATGGAAACCTTATTCCTGGACGTGCGGGGGTGAGATTTTCCTTTACTAAAATATATATCTAATTACTTCAGGGATATATATATATATATATATCTGTGTGTGTGTGTGTTTTATATATATTCATATATATATATACATATATACATGTGGTTGTCCGTCGGGATCGGCGAGGACCATCTAGTCATCCTGGGTGGGGTGGGGGTGGGGGGTGGGTTGGGCTCTGTGGGTGCGCAGATGACTGGTCAGGCCAATCCGCGCCCGGAAGGTTCTGACGCAGTGTGGACAGGGGATGGTGGCGGCTGTCGGGGACTTGCTGGCACTGCTTTTCCTGGCCTGTCTGCGTTGCTCTGCTGCAGCGATTCTGTTGGCCTCACAGGTTTTGGCGCCTTTGTGGACAGCTGAACGCCACTTTGGTCTGTCCATTGCATTCAGCTCCCATGTGTCATGGCTGATGTTGAAGGCCTTCAGAGAAGCTTTCAGAGTGTCTTTGAAACGCTTCTTTTGGCCTCCATGGGAGCGCTTGCTATGTTGGAGTTCGCCGTACAGCAGTTTCTTGGGGAGCCGGTGGTCTGGCATGCAAACTACATGGCCTGCCCAGCGCAGCTGGGCCTGCATCAAGATGGTGTAGATGCTGGGCAAGTTTGCACGAGTGAGCACCTCTTGTGTCAGAGATCTTCTCTTGCCACTTTATGCCGAGAAGTTTTCTGAGGCTGGTGGTGTGGAAGTGGTTCAGCTTTTTGGCGTGGCGTTTGTAGACCGTCCATGATTCACATCCATAGAGCAGTGTGGTGAGAACTATGGCCTTGTATACTTTGAGCTTCGTCTCCAGGGTGATGCCTCTCCTGTTCCAAACGTTCTTATGGAGTCTGCTGAAGGCAGCGCTGGCTTTGGCAAGTCTGGCATTTACCTCGTCGTCGATGACAGCTGTGCGAGAGAGTGTACTGCCCAGGTATGTGAACTTGTCCACCGCATTCAGTCGTTGCCCGTTGATGAAGATGTTTGGTTCAACGTAAGGCTTTCCTGGAGCTGGCTGGTGCATCACCTCAGTCTTCTTTGTGCTGATTGTGAGGCCAAAGTTGTCAAAGGCAGCAGAGAACTTGTCGACGCTGTGTTGCATGTCAGCTTCGGAGGCAGCATTGAGAGCGTAGTCATCAGCAAACAGGAGCGTAGTCATCAGCAAACAGGAAGTCGTTGACGGTGTCCTCACCTTGGTTTTTGCTTGAAGCCTCCTGAGGTTGAAGAGTGAGCCATCTGTGCGGTACCTGATGCCAATGCCTACGTCAGCGTCTCTGAAGGCATCTGTCAGCATGGCTGAAAACATGAGACTGAACAGGGTGGGTTGACTCCGTTGGAGACAGGGAATGGTTCTGAAGTCTCTCCATTGTCTTGGACTCGGGCCAGCATCCAATCGTGTAGTTGCCGTATGATGGTGATGAACTTCCTGGGACATCGGTACTTCGCCATGATTCTCCAAAGGCCATCTCTGCTAACAGTATCGAAGGCCTTGGTCAGATCGACATAGGTGGAGTAAAGGTCGGATTCTGTTCCTGACACTTCTCCTGAAGCTGCCTGGCAGCAAACACCATGTCGATAGTCCCGCGTTCTTTCCGAAAGCCACACTGGCTCTCTGGTAGGAGACCTTGCTCAAGGTGTGCTACGAGACGGTTGAGTAGCACTCTGGCCAGAGTCTTGCCTGCGACGGACAGCAGGGATATTCCACGATGGTTGTCACAGGCCTGACGATTTCCTTTGCGCTTGTACAGGTGTATGATGGAAGCGTCTTTGAAGTCCTGTGGAACTGCCTCATGCTGCCAGATGAGCTGGAATAGCTGATGAAGCTTCTCAGTCAGCGCCATACCACCTTCTTTGTAGACCTCAGCTGGAATGGAGTCTGAGCCAGGGGCTTTGCCATTGGATAGCAGACGGATAGCTTTCTGGGTCTCCTCCAAAGTTGGAATGGCATCCAACGACTCACTGACTGGCACCTGGGGGAGTCGGTCGATGGCTTCATCATTGACGGTGGAAGGGCGGTTCAGTACGCTGTCAAAGTGTTCAGCCCATCTCTCAAGGATCCCGTCCTTGTCAGTGATTAGGGTAGAACCATCAGCACTGAGGAGTGGAGTAGATCCGGAGGTGGTGGGACCGTAGACTTCTTTCAGGCCGTTATAGAAGTTCTTCATGTCATTCCTGTCTGCAAAGCCCTGGGTCTCATCAGCTTTGTTGCTCAACCAGGAATCCTGCATCTGCCGCAGCTTCAGCTGGATGGTGCTGCGTGCGCTCTTCAGTATGTCTTTTTCTTTGACTGTGACTTGGGATCTTCAATGTGGGCCTGTAGGCTTGGCGTTTGTCTTCCAGCAGTTGCTTGATCTCAGTGCAGTTCTCATCAAACCAGTCTTTGTGCTTCCTGGCAGAAGGCCCCAGGCACTCCATGGCAGAGTTGTACACCGTCTCATGCAGTGCGCCCCATGCTGCCTCCACATTCTGGTTGTCCAGCACGGTGGACTCAAGGCGTTCCTCCAGGGTGTCAGCAAAGCTCTGCTTGATGTTGTCTAGCTCCAGCTTGTTGACAATCAGGCGTTTGGGTGCTTTCATGCCCCGAGGCCGTCTCTTGGGCTGGATGCGGAGGTTAAGTTTGGAGACGATAAGGCGGTGGTCTGTCCAGCACTCGGCGCCGCACATGGCCCTCGTGACTCGTACGTCCTGCCTGTCCCTCTTCCTGACGATGACAAAGTCGATGAGATGCCAATGCCCAGAGCGAGGATGCATCCATGACGTCCTGTTGCGTATAGGGAGGCAGAGTGTTTGTGATAAGAAGGTCGTGCTCGGCACATGTCTGGAGAAGTAGTTGACCATTGCTGTTACAGTTGCCAACCCATGCTTCCCAATCACGCCTTCCCAGGAGGTGCTGTCACAGCCGACTCTCGCGTTAAAGTCACCAAGAATGATGAGCTTGTCTGCGTTGGGAACAGTGGTGATGACAGCGTTCAGGTCCTCGTAGAACTTGTCCTTGATCTCATCTGGGTTGGTCATGGTGGGCGCGTAGGCGCTGACAATGGTGGTAAACTTCTTCCCGTTGCATAAAGGGAGTTTCATCGTCATCAGGCGATCGTTCACTCCTTTCGGGGGGCCAGCCAGCTTGCCAACGAGGGTTGTCTTCACTGCAAAGCCAACTCCATCCTCACGTCTCTCTTCAGGTCCGTGGCCACTCCAAAAGAAGGTGTAGCCTGCGCCTCGCTCACAGAGTTCGCCTTCTTCTGCCAGTCTGGTCTCACTTAAGGCAGCGATGTCGATGTTATACCTGGCTAGTTCACTCGCAATGAGTGCTGTACGTCTCTGTGGTCTGTCCGAGTCGCCTCTGTCCAGAAGCGTACGCACGTTCCATGTGGCAATGGTCAATGGGGTGCTCCTTGGTTTCTTCTTTCTTTCCTTTTGTGTCGACCGCTTGAGTGGGGTCCCAGTCAGCCGCGGTATGCTGACTAGGGTGGTGTGGAGCAGGCAATGTTTAGGGCACCTTTTCTAGCCCCTTCCTCATGCCATGGAGGTGAGCAGTGCTGTCCTGAAGAGGGCTGCTCAGTCGCTCAGGGGGCTGCCGATCTCCACCGCTGCTCCAGTCGGTGAAAAACGACCCTATGGCCTGAGCCGCCTGTGTGCAGGTCCGCGGCTACGACTACCAGTGTACCCACACCTGTCGCTTCGTCGCTCGCCTGTCGCCACAGGGCTTGGGGAAAATGATGGTATGGGATGAAGGATGACTGATGACTTGCGCGATGACTTTGTTTATAGTGAGGAGGAGTTGCGCACCGTCGACCTCACTCTCTTGTCCGAGGCCGTCTGTATCCAGTGGCAAGGCGAGGTCAAAACGACTGGAGATGGAAACGGATGCAGTGGATGACCAGGATGTCCTATGTGCCTCATCCTGCCCTCAGCACTCCACAGTGCTCTGCTGCAACCGCCTTCCTCTCCGTTGAACCATGAAGGTTTCTTCCGCAAAGTCCACCGGATCCAGTCTTCACATGCTTGGGTAGACAAGCCCTAACTCACCGAGGGTTTGAGACCCGTTGGCTACCCTCACCTAGTTTAGCCAGCCTGTCAAAGCCGTTGCCCGGGGGTTGGGCGCTGCCGCATGCTAGCAGCTTCTAGGACCCATAAGTGAGAGCTGGGTGCCGGTGGGGACCAACAGAGGACGAACCACTCCCGGAAGACCGACATACATACATACATACCACCCTCTCTATTGCATGAAGATGTAACTTCTATTTACCCAGATATTTTTTTTAACTTACGCTCCTCAGTCCCGGAACTGAGGTTCTGAATGGTTCTCTATTTCCTCCACAGATATTGACATATTACACTCTTTTCTACCGAAATTTCTTTTTTAATAAAGCATTTTTGTTTACTCTGTTTAAAACGGAAACACACACACACACACACACACACACACACACACACACACACACACACACAGGGAGAGAGAGAGAGAGAGCAGCACCAGCAACACAAATTCACAACTGGAGTTCCCAAACAAATGTGAAAAAAAAGAAGAAAAAAGAAGAAAGAAAACTCCGGAGCCACAACTCTATCCCGATCATGACAAGAAAGGAGGGCAATGTGCGGGGGGCTGGTATAGAACGGCGTGGGAGGAAGGCCACTGAAACAGTGCAGGATGGAGCAGGGAAACCACCACAAAAAATCAAACAAGAGGGCAACATCCTCAGCGTCCACGCATCCAGACAGCCAGGCAGCGGGTTTGGCGCTGTACAACTGGTTACGGCATCCCTCGTGGACAGCTAACTCCGCTGCCTTTTGCCTTTCATCACAACTGTTCACTGCCAGCAGGGGCTGGAAGAAGAAGCGGGTGAGGGAGGGGAAGTTGAGGATGGATGCAGGAAGAGGGGGGGGGGGGGTAGACGTGGTGGTGGGGGAGATAGCAACAACCAATGGGATTAGCGGAGTGTGGGTGGGTGGTGGGGTGAAGGGGTGGTGGACGTTTTGTGTTTTTTCATCACGGTCGGGATTTCAAATCACTGAGAGTGTGTGAATGAAGGATCGTTTCTGCATCAGCGCGGGTTATTTTCTTAGTTTTTCTTTTGCTCTCTTTCTCAGCTTGTTTTGTCACATAAACTCGGACGCGCAGGCGTGCGCGCGCACCCACACACACACACTCACACACACAGTAACGTCCAAGAACAGCAACTGACATCCCCCCTCCCCCCAAAAAATATATATATATCAATAAAAGGATTTCAATTTAATCGATCACTGCAATCACGACATTCCCCTCCCACACTGTCCACCCCACACAGACACTCCACATTGATGTCTCCATCTTCTGTCCAGTGCCATGCTGATCAAACCACGTGTCACGTCCACACCCGACACTTCCGGACCTCCACCCCCCCCCCCCCCCCCCATTGCCAGGAGGTTTTTCTCAATGCTATACAGACCCAAAATAAGAGTTGTGTGTTTTGTTTGGATTCCGATAGACAAAGGAGTGAAATCTATATCCCTTTGAAATAAATCTTTCACGCAGACCACAGGTGCTAGCGAAACCAGACTGCAGCGAAAACAAACACTGGAACGGAAACCGTTCATAGATATTGCGTCCTGTTTGTAAGCAGTGATCATATCAAACCAGAAACAGAACCTGGGGGCCACAAACAAAGCACAGACCACAGACATCCAAACTAACCCCCCACCCCACCTACCCCCCTATCACACAAAGACGGCAGTCACCCCACATTATGAAACACCTAAAGACAAACAAAGCACAGATCACAGACACCCTAACTACAACACCCTACCCATCACACACAGATGGCAGCTACCCCACATTACGAAACACCTGGAGACAAATAGAGCATGGTCCACAGACACCCTAACGAACACCCCCTCCCCATCCCACACAGACGGCAGCCACCCCACACCACTGAACACCCGGAGACAAGCAGAACACAGATCACAGACACCCTAACTCAAACACCCTCCCCATCACACACAGACGGCAGCCACACCACACCACTAACACCTGGAGACAAGCAGAACACAGATCACAGACACCCTAACTCAAACACCCTCCCCATCACACACAGACGGCAGCCACCCCACACCACTAACACCTGGAGACAAGCAGAACACAGATCACAGACACCCTAACTCAAACACCCTCCCCATCACACACAGACGGCAGCTACAACACACCACTGAACACCTGGAGACAAACAGAGCACAGACCACAGACACCCTAACTCAAACACCCTCCCCATCACACACAGACGGCAGCTACAACACACCACTGAACACCTGGAGACAAACAGAGCACAGACCACAGACACCCTAACTCAAACACCCTCCCCATCACACACAGACGGCAGCTACAACACACCACTGAACACCTGGAGACAAGCAGAACACAGATCACAGACACCCTAACTCAAACACCCTCCCCATCACACACAGACGGCAGCTACAACACACCACTGAACACCTGGAGACAAACAAACCACCACAGGTTGGAGTGAAGACCCCAGGCATGGTACCGAAAGCATGCCCTCCAGGTTTTAAACATCTGGGTATAAAATAAGTTGAAACAAAGATATTTGACTTTTCTGTACATGTGCATGCACACCGGCCTGTGCAATATATATATATATGAGTCAGTCGTGCCCGACTCATCAGAACAGCAGATGAGGTAACTGCTGTCCCGACTACTTGGACTAGAATTTGATTATAGTGGAGAGTGTCTTGCCCAAGTTTCATCCCCAATCTCTCGGCTAAAAGGGTTTCAGGACAGTCGGCGTTGGTTCCCAAAGGCCAACCAGCCCCCAAGGCTGCAGCACAAAGAGCCAGTGCAATTTTGCCTCCTAGTTTGAGAGTCATAGTCCTTCACAAAAGACGAAGCTGTAAATGATTTCCCATTGCATTGGAGAATAAAACAGCTCTCACTTTGCTGTTGGCCCAACTATAAACTTATGTCAATTTGTGATATTAGCCGAGTGTTGGGCCTTTATATATATATATATATATATATATATATATATATATATACATATATATATATGTGTGTGTGTGTGTGTGTGTGTGTGTGTGTGTGTGTGAGAGAGAGAGAGAGAGAGAGAGAGAGAGAGAGAGAGAGATTCACCAGGCATATAGGAAAGAAAACATGGGCCAACAAGTCTAAATGGTCTGCTCAATACTTCAGGCCGTCCTCAGCAGAGGGCAAATTTGTCTTTCACACGTACGCAGGCGCGCGCGCGTGTGTGTGTGTGCGCGCGCGCGCGCGCCACCATACTCCAACTCTATCCCGCCCCCTCCCCAACAAAAATAAAGTGATGCACTTACAGAGACCCAAAATAGTAATTCCCTGTACAAGGGCGAAGAGGGAACAAATTACATGTGATCAATTTCGGTGACAAGGGAAATAATTTTGTCTTTCTTCTTGTCCGCCTTTAAAGCGGGCCGCAGGGGTGTGTGGGGGTGGGGGTGGGGAAATAAAAACCAGACTGCAGCGGAAATATATATTTTCTGAAATAGAAACTCGAAACATCCTATTTTGGGCTGAAAGGTTTTTGGAAAACAAATAACACCTTCAAACACGAGATATAGATCTCAGACAAGAAAGTAATGAAACAAAACAATATAAAATGAAATGAAATAAACTAAACTAAAATAGAATATCAAATAAAACTTAAAGCAAAAATAACATTTCAACACCGGGCAACATAAATAAAAAATACGTTCCTGGGTTTTTCCTGCCCCTTGGGGTATAGGCCGTGAACAAGACACCTCCACAGTCCCCTTCGTTGTCCCTTTGCCTTTATCTGGCCCACTACTACGATTACAACTACTACTCCTATTACTACAGCTTCATATCTATCTATCTATCTCTCTCTCTCTCTCTCTCTCTCTCTCTCTCTCTATATATATATATATATATATATATATATATATAGCGCTTTTAACCAGCTGAAAAAAGCTTTACACAGTCAGTCAGTCACAAACTACACACACACACACACAGAGACAGAGAGAGAGAGAGAGTTACCAGTTTACCTTTTGGCCAATTTTAGAATTCAAATAACCGTGAAAGGGAAACATCATTGTGTCTGAACCTTCACCAAGGGAGACAACACTGTCAACGACCATGCAGCCAGACAGCAAATCAAACTCTGGCCTTGAGCAACTGGTTACCGAACCTTTCTTGGCCGGGGAAGATCATTCTGCTTCCGGCTCGCATTTTCTAACCTTCCATCAGCTGCGAACTGCGTGGTGCAGTGGAGGACAGGGGGCCGACCGGGTGACGGGTGGGTGGACGAGGGGGCGCGGTGGGGGAGGAGACGCAAGCGTGGGGAATGTGTGGGTGTGGGGGAGAAGGCGGTGGTGACGGTGATGGAGGAGAAAGCAGCCACAGGGAATATTGGGAGTCAGGGGGCGAAAGGTGGGGATGGGGGTGGGGCCGGGGGTCGTGGTTGAACGGAGGACGTGCTGTGTTTTCATTATTGTCCCCGCCTGTTGAACATCACACTGAACGGGGGCCTGAGTGAACCACTGTGTCTGGTGTAGTAGTGGTACAGAGATCTGGCTGTTCCCACTCTCTCTGCGTCTTCCCCCTCCTTTCCTCCGTCTCTCCCCTCACTCATGTACACACATATTTGGTCCCTGCATGCACACATACACGCACACATGCAATCAAACAAACATATACGCCACCAGACACAACCGACATGCAAAAAAAAAAAAAAAAAAAAAAATGTATGCATGCACATGAACACACACACACACAAACACACACACAACCGAAAACTAGTCATAAAACAGACTGTTTTACAAACCAGAGCCCCAAAAGGGATGCACTCCTGGTTATATCGACCCAAAATAGTACTTCCCAGGACACTGGTGACAAACAGACAGATCGCTTCCAGTGGATTCCGTTGACAAGGTAACGGATGTTGTCTCCCCTGTTTTGTTGCATCGCTGGGCAGACTGCAGATGGGAACAGACCAGACTGCAGCGACAACACGTGCAGAAATAGAAGCCATTGGTATTCAGTTCTTCCTGTTTGTAATCCACTCAGGCATCTGCTTGGCAGATGTGGTGTAGCGTATATGGATTTGTCCGAACGCAGTGACGCCTCCTTGAGCTACTGAAACTGAAACTGAACTGTAATCCACTTCATTTCAGTTTATCGAGTTGCCGACCGCACAGGGCAATGTCAAGGCCGGAAACACGTCATAATCTAACCAGACTACAAACACGTCATAAACCTAAGCAGCCTGACTAGATGTCATAAAACTAACATTGCTAGAAACGCGTGATGAACTAACAAGACTGGAAAACATGTCAGAAACTGACAAGGTTGGAAACAAACACGTCACAAAACTAGCCAGACTAGAAACCCGTCATAAAACTAACCTAGAAACACGTCATAACACCAACCAGGCATTAAAAACGTCATAAAACTAAACAAGGATGGAAATGCGTCATCAAACAAACCAAGACAAGAAACACGTCACAAACCTAATAAGGCTGGAAACACAACATGAAACAAATAACAGCGAATGACTGGTGAAACCTGAATAGTGATGCTGGGAAAAGAAAAAAAGGAAACTTGATGCAATGACAGTCACATTACAGCCCGAGCAGGATCCACTGCCACGACAGCACCCACTCACTTGTGTCCCTCCCACATGTGGGCAAGCCTTCAGGGCCCGGACTAGCCCCATCAGTCACCTCCAGACCCACAGCCACCTATCTTCCATCTGATTTTTGAAGCCAAGGTCATCTTCGAATCTGAATGACGAACATCATCAATTAATTTGTTATGGAATCTTTCGTGGGCGGCAACGTCTGGAACCTGCTGACTGGACTGCAGCTTTCAGCAGCTGCTACAGGTCAACTGCATGCTGGTTTAGTTCAATTCAGTTCAGTTCAGTTCCTCAAGGAGGCATCACTGCGTTCGGACAAATCCATACTACGCCACACCACACCTGTTAAGCAGATGCCTGACCAGCGGCGTAACCCAACGCGCTTTCTCAGGCTATGATGGAAAATAATATGAATGGAAGTAAAATAAGATACAAAAGAAAATAAATCGATAAATCATTGAATTAATGAACTGATAAATAATACAAAAAAAGAGTAAAACTGATAAATAAAAAATGACAAAAAATAATAATGATAAGACTGATAAATAAATATTTCATAAAGTGTAAATAAACGCACAGACGCTCTCTCTCCCTCTCTCTCTTTCTCTCTCTATCTCTCCCCCCTCTCTCTCTCCCTCTCTTTC
Source organism: Babylonia areolata (assembly GCF_041734735.1). Classification (NCBI taxonomy): domain Eukaryota; kingdom Metazoa; phylum Mollusca; class Gastropoda; order Neogastropoda; family Buccinidae; genus Babylonia; species Babylonia areolata. Next base: position 46,467,048 of record NC_134881.1, on the reverse strand, counting down.
TCATCCCTTCCATCATACCCATTTATCCCTCCTCCCTCCCACCCCCCATTTTCTCGTCTTTCTTCAGCCCTCCCTCCCCCATTTCTCCCCCCTCTCTCTCTCCCTCCCACCCCCCATTTCTCCCCTCTCTCTCTCCCACCCCCCATTTCTCCCCTCTCTCTCTCTCTCCCTCCCACCCCCCAATTTCTTCAACCCTCCCTCCCATCTCAGACAGGTGCCAAAAGGAGACGGCCAAACGATGTTAATTCACGGTGAAACAGGCAGATCCATTGTTTTGAGCCCTCCCAGTTGGAGTGTCGGTTTCATTCATTACCGGCCTGTTAACACGCACAGAACAAGAGGGATTACATTGCCAAGCATTCAAAAAAGAAGTCGTTTAATTTGGCTAATTGGGGGGGAAAAAGAACTTGGCTTCCATAACCAGTGGTATTTCAAATGGCTGTGATTTTGTTTTATGTTTAGGGGTGCAATTTATCACACACGGTCTCATAAGAGTGTTAAAGCAACGATTGATTGGATTTCGGTGACACTGCTGGGATTTTCGGGCAGATAATAACAGTGATAGGTTTTGGGCCCACTCGGAATGAGCGGCGAGGGAGTATCGCCACTGAAACGATGCACACGACGAAAAGAAAGTTTTGAGGGCGACAGAAAGTTTGAAACGACCCTGAGCATGAAACAATGTGATTGTTAGTTGAACAATCAGACAAGAGAGATATTCACTAACGAGGTTTCGAGTCAGAATATCATCTCATTTGTAAACCATTTCAGATACCAAGAATGCAAAGAAAAACTAAGGAAAATCTGTCACAGAAATGAAGCACATTTCTTTTGTATCCAGCTTTTGAAGAGATGAAAGATATGCCCGCTACTTTATTCACCCCGATATGTTACTGTGATCTAGAAGACTTGAAAATGACAAAATACAATTTCATCTTTTACTCGTGGAAAGATCAAAGAGACATTTCTTTTCCAGGGAAATTTATTTCCCGGAGATACCAAGTTGTGATGCATCTTGGTATGTCAAAACAACTGTGTGTAACCTCTCGTGGAACAATTGTGTTAAGACGTTGATTTCATTTCCAAGTATCCAACTGATCTTTAAAAATATTTTTTTCAATGATCACATGGTACAAAGAACAAAAACCACATCTGAAGAACCTTATAAAATCAACACGAACAATAGCAAGGGGCAAAAAAATAATAAAGCAAAAAACAAACAAAAAACAAAACAAAACACACACAAACACAAAAATCTCGGTTTAGCAGACTGATCATCATTACATCAGAAACTGGTCTCAACATGTAACAGAGGTACATATGCATTCCTATGCGAAAAATATCGAACCACATAATGTCATGAACATGCACATCATCAACCAAATCATCATTCTGTTACTGTTGGTATTATGTATCGTACTTGTAGAAAGATTATTTCTTTTTCTACGACTGGATAGGTAAACAAACACAGCTCCACAGAGACCAGTTACTAATTTGTACTCTGGGAAAAAACAAGATAAAGACGATTGTCTGTGATATTGTCACGCTCTATAGGAGAACGGACTAGAAACCACCCGCCCAACCCAACACTTACACCCCGACAACAGAGACTATAACAGAACAAAGGTTTATATATATTCATTCAACACATGATTTATAAGACAGTACACAGATACAGTCACGCAGATCAAACAAAACAAAGCACCACACTGAAGTAGAAATCAATCAATCAATGATGCATGACATGACACAAAAGGCGCCAGTTAAATCGATCACAACTGATCACTTTCCTCAAAGCGGAGGCAGATGGTGTCCCGAATAAAATAAACCAATCTATTCGAAGGAAAAAGCTGCAGGAAACACAGACACAGATACTACGCTGATGACGACGGAGGCACTAAAGCAACACCCAAGGACGACGAGGACGATGAAGGTGAGTAGGAGATGAAAACAACGAGACTGGAACTGAAACAAAGTAGAGCAGGAGACGGAGACGATGACGATGAAGAAGTGACAACGATGATGACGAAGAACAGGACAACGTAGATTGCCTTGCAGAGGCTTGACAAGGCCAGAGAACACTGACGGTGGAAGGGAGTGGCAGACGGTGGAAGGGAGTGGAAGGCGGTGGCAGCCAACCGACGCCGAACCCACGGAGGTCAAAGGCAGGCAGTGGGAGCTAAGGGGAGACAATGGATGGTCAGTGGAAGGTTAGGGAAGTCAGTGGATGGACAGGGAAATCAGTGGACGGACAGGGAAGTCAGTGGACGGACAGGGAAGTCAGTGGATGGACAGGGAAGACAGTGGACGGACAGGGAAGTGGGAATGCTGCAAACACTTCCAGACGAGGTACTATTACCACAAGGCTGGAGGAACATAGAACACCGAGCATTAGAAGCCACTCAGAGGAAAAAAATCCTCACAACTGAGCGCACAACCCGGGCAACCAGCCCTGAAGAACACCACCAAACAGGCACAACTGCCCCCTTTCACAGTCGCGGGCGAAAAGCCCAGAATCCTGTCGTTGACTTGCTAGCAAAGAAAGGTTGATCTCACTTCAGAGGCAACCTGAACTGAGATCGACCCGAGACCCACGTGCAAACAGCACAACCCATCCTGCTCTCTAGCTGGATGGGGTGGGTGAACAAGGAGGGGGCGAAGCATGCACAACTGAGTCGTCATGAGATGTGATAGATGTGGTGTATCTTATTTCACTTTCTGTGTCTGTTTTTTTCCTCGCACACATACGAATTTTACGTAACTTTTGTGTGTTGTTAGAGAAACAGAGCGAAGGAATTCATCCTGCAAAAAATCTTATACACGGATGCCACCTTGTGTCCAGTTCTGCTTACTTCACATCTAAGTTCTATTCATGCTGTTCCACCCGAGCGATCTTGTCCCGTTCATGTCCCTGCCCTCAACAATTCTTGTCATGGTTTTGATTCTTTGCTCAATGCAGTCGCTCGTTTTACTTTCACTTTCACTTTCACACACACACACACAACACACACACACATTCTTTTCGCTCTTCTGACCGATTTTTCCAGTAAACACAGCAGTATCTCAGACGAGAATCTGTATCGGGGAATCGGGCAGACAGTTTATACTTCCTGTGTGTCCGACTTTATCTGGCTATAGGAGCAAGGAATTGGACAATGTGTGTGCGTGCGTGTGTGCTGCAGGTGTGTGTGTGTGTGTGTGTGTGTGTGTGTGTATGTGCGCGCGCGCGTATGTCTGTGTGTGTGTTTTTTAAGTGTGTGTGTGTGTGTGTGTGTGTGTGTGTGTGTGTGTGTGTGTGTGTGTGTGTGTGTGTGT